>NC_036876.1:566069-569174 GCF_002910315.2 Salvelinus sp. IW2-2015 | reverse complement strand
ACCTGTTATTCATCATGACATCTCGGCTCACATCTCATAGACCAAGAGATGGCAACCCCCTAGTCAAACCTGTTAATCATAACCTCTCCTGGAGGGTAGTCAAAACTGTTTATCAACCACTAACCCGGGACTGGAGGGTGGTCCAAACTGGGTTTAATCATAACCCCCTGGAGGGTAGTCAAACTGTTATCAATAAACCCCTGGAGGGTAGTCAAAAACTGTTATCATAACCCCCTGGAGGGTGGATCACAGGACACTGTTATCATAACCCCCTGGAGGGTAGTCAAACGTTATCCTAACCCCTGGAAGGGTAGTCAAACTGTTATCAAAAATAACCCCCTGGAGGGTAAGTCCCCAAACTGTTTATCAATAACCCCTGGAGGGTAGTCAACTGTTAACTAACCCCCCTGGAGGGTGGTCAAAACTGTTAATCATAAACCCCGCTGGAAGGGTAGTCAAGCACACACCGACACTGTATCACCAAATAACCCCCACTGGACGGTAGATCAAACTGTCTATCATAACCACACCCCTGGAGGGTAAGTCAAAACTGTTTATCAAATAACCCCGCTGGAGGGTAGTCAAAACGTTATCATAACCCCTGGAGGGTGGTCACAACGTTAATCATAACCCCCTGGAGGAGTGGTCAAAACTGGAGTTATCAACACTCTGGAAGTAGGTACCAAATGTTACATACAACCCACGGAGGGTGGTCAAAGAACTGTTAATCACATAACCCGACCCCTGGCAGGACGCGTGGTCAAACACTGGCTTTTAAATACAATCAAACACCCACCGCACCACCACTGGAGGGGTAGAAGGTCAGAACCTGTTATCATAACCCCCTGGAGGGTAGTCAAACGTTTATCATAACCCCCTCGGAGGGTAGGTCAAACTGTTAGTCATAACCCCCCTGGAGGGTAAGTCACCTGTTTATCAAATAACCGCCCCCTGGAGGGTAGTCAAACTGTTATCGATAACCCCCACACACACTGGAGGGTTAGTCAACCCAACTGCTACTAATCAATAACCGCCCCTGGAGGGTGGTCCAAAACTGTTAAAATCATAACCCCACTGGAGGGTGGTCAAAACCTGTTATCAATAAACCCTTTGGAGGGTAGTTCAACACCAGCTGTTATGCATAACCGCACCTGGAGGGTAGTCAAACTGTATCGATAACCCCTGGGGGTAGTCAAAAAACTGTTTATCATAAACCCCATGGAGGGTAGTCAAACGTTAATCCATAACCCCTGAGGGTAGTTAAACTGTTATGCATAACCTCCCACATCGAGGAGTAGTCAAAACGTATCATCGACAGTTGTCTTTACCTAATCCTTAATAACCACCCTTTGGGACCAGATCAAAATCGTATTAGTCTCCACTCAATAATATCCCTCGCAAGAGGGTGCTCAAAAACTGTTTAAAATCTACCATACTAACCTGTTTCTCCCATAGCACTACTGTCGTGGAGGGGCTGACCGTTTATCTTAACCTCTAAAGCCTGTTTATCACATACCGCCCTGGAGGGTAGATCCAAACTGTTAATCATGAAAACCCTCTGGCAGGGTTGGTACAAAGAACTGTTATCATAACCTCGACCCCACAGTGGGCGGAGTTAGTGCAGACAAAAAAAAAACCCTAACGCATATTGCTAAACCTACTGTTTAATCACTAATAATACTAACACCCCTACCATTGTAACCCTGCAGGGTAGTCCAAGTATAACTGGGGTTATCAATAACCCTCTGGAGGGTGGTACAAAACCCGTTAATCATAGTCAAACAGAGAACCAACTACTTCTCTTAAACCCTAAGTTCCATAAACTCCTGATGAATACCACCAAAGTTGTGTTTAGTCCGATCTTCACGATATGACACCGTAGAGCTTCACCCAGGCAGAGCATAGAGTAGAGCAGGCAGAGAGGAGCACGATAGCTTTGATGGTCCAGTTTGTATATATAATGTCAGGACGATGACGATGGTTACGGAGAGTTCAAGTCTTTACACACAACATCCACCAAACCAGACATTGTACAAGCAAAGCATTACGTTTAATAAGAGCCTGTGTATACAAGCTGAATTGTTGTAAAAACTAAAACAGTTTTCTGGGAAAGAGATTTGGTTACATGAAAACGGAGGAGTTCTGAGAAGAGCTGGTCTGAGTATGCTGCTACAGATCTAGGATATGAGGCATAATTTTAACAAAACACTGGAAAGGTTTTCATTGATCTTTGGACACAAAAGTATTATACAAACACCACACCCACACACCACACACACACACAGCACACACACAACACACACACACACACACCACAACAACACAACAACACAGCACACACCACACCACACACACACACGTCACGTTTGACATGTTTTTTAAAATGTAAATACTAGTGGGGTAATGTAGTCATAGGTGAGTGTACAGCTAAGATAAGATTTAAACAGCTGGACTACTATGATATTATATAACATCTCTCTCTGTCTCTCTCGCTTCTGTTTCTCGTGTCCTATCTCTCTCTCCCCTCTCTCCTCTCTCGATCTCTGTTCTCTCATCGCTCTCAACATCCCGATCTCTCTTCCTCGTCTCTCTCGTCTCCTCCTCTTCTCCTTCTCTCTTCTCTCCTCTCTCGACTCCGTCCCTCTCTCCTCTCTCAACACACAATTCCTATTCATTCCATTATGTGTGTGTGTGTGTGTGTGTGTGTGTGTATATACTTTGTGTCAAAAACATAAACCTCAGTGTTTTTATAAATACTGCATCTAGTCAGCAGCATTACTCAACCAGCTCTTCTCAGAAACTCCTCCGTTCATAACAATCTCTTTCCAGAAACTGTATTAACACAGCTTAACACAGCTATAAACGTAATGCTTTGCTTGTAATGTCTGTGGTTGTTGTGACTTACTAAGCCTGTCTGGTTTGTTAGTGATTCATACTGAAGAGACGGAAGGTGACTAGGAGTAGATTATGGCAGAAGTCGGATCTCTGTTACTATGATAACAGTTTGACCACCCTCCAGAGGGTTATGATAACAGTTTGACTACCCTCCAGGGGGTTATGATAACAGTTTGACTACCCTCCAGGGGGTTATGATAACAGTTTGAC
>NC_036876.1:498753-565087 GCF_002910315.2 Salvelinus sp. IW2-2015 | reverse complement strand
ACCCTCCAGGGGGTTATGATAACAGTTTGACCACCCTCCAGGGGGTTAGGATAACAGTTTGACTACCCTCCAGGGGGTTATGATAACAGTTTGACTAGGGGTTGCCATTCTGTGGTCTATAGAGTGAGCAATGCATGATGAATAACATGCATTGATCTGTATGATTTTGACCTTTATAATAAGAACAATTAAAAATATAGATTTTTACATACACCGGATAGATGCATTGAAATGTGTTGTTTTACAGGGTCAGTCAACCATTGTAGTACGGTGCCCCTGGAGCAAATTAGGGTTAAGTGCCTTGCTCAAGGGCACATCGACAGGTTTTTCACCTTGTCGGCTTGGGTATTCGAACCAATGGCCTTTTGGTAACTGGCACAACACCACGTAACTGCTACCCGCTGCCCATTTAACCCAAATCTTATTTGTCACACACGCCGAATACAACAGGTGAAATGCTTACAAGCCCTTAACCAACAATGCAGTTTTAAGAAAAATAAGTGTTAAGTAAATAATAGAAAATAAAAAGTAACAAATAATTAAACAGCAGCAGTAAAATAACAATAGCGAGGCTATATACAGGGAGTACCGGTACAGAGTCAATGTGCGGGGGTACCGGTTAGTCAAGGTAATTGTGGTATGTACATGTAGGTAGAGTTAAAGTGACTATGCATAGATAATAAACAGCGAGTAGCAGCATTGTAAAAGAGCGGTCTGGCTAGGCATTTGATTAGCTGTTCAGGAGTCTCATGGCTTGGGGTTAGAAGCTGTTAAGAAACCTTTTGGACCTAGACTTGGCGCTCCGGTACCGTTTGCCGTGCGGTAGCAGAGAGAACAGTCTATGAAAAGGGTGACTGGAGTCTTTGACCACTTGACCTTTGACCAGTTGGAAGGCATAGTGGGATTTCTTATAAGCTTCCGGGTTCGAGTCCCGCTCCTTGAAAGCGGCAGCTCTACCTTTTAGCTCAGTACCCTTTGTCATACAACATGTTGTTTTCTTCTCCCTTCTAACCTGAACTGCACTACGAGAAAGCTATGCATGTATCAAACCATGCTTATAATGGTGTTATAAGGCCTGCGTGTCAAATCCAACTGCCCTAATATTAACTATATCACTAGTCATCAATGGATTCTTTCCTCTTCGTTGTTGATGAGTTTGACCCCTATTCAGAGTGTATATTCAATGCTTCCCTCCCCATTCCATAAGAACTTCTGGGAAGTTCTGGAATTCCCCTGTGCATCTGGGTTCAATCACCAGCGCTGTGTTGCTTTGGCAACACCTTTAGGCAGGGCGTTGATTGATGCAGCATGTCTTGTTATTGTCATGGTAACAGTCACTCACACCATGCCTGCGTCCCAAATAACACTCTATTTCCTACATACTACACTACTTTTGATCAGAGCCCTATGGGCACTAGTCAAACGTGGTGCACTACATAGGGATTGGGGGGCCATTTGGGACAGAGCCACCATCTCACTGACATCACCACTGCAGCATTGGTTAGTATGGGTTTGGGTAGCTGTTGCCGTGGTGATCTACATCGCTGGGCATTTGTTATGCCTCTCTGGATCGTGTTAACGCAATTAAGAAATAAATGGGTTTATAATCTACGGACACAAATTTTGAACTGAAATGGTGGCGCTATGGGTTCACTTGGAGGAACGAAACTTTATGCCCACGAACACACAGTTTGCACAGTCTACACAGTCTGCATAGGGAGCAGAGGCAGTCCGACTCACACATGCGTGAGGTTGGAGAGAAATGCCATTACGTCAACGACATAAAGCAACACTACTGTAGTTAAACGTCTGCTGTGAAACTACGACATCATAAAAGTTGCACCTGCGAATGTCCATTAAGTTAACAACAGCATCGTGTTAACACCGGCTCCTGCTAATACTATTCCTACTGACTATGACCAGGGCCAAGAGTTTTTCCTGGTCAAGTTATGAGTTCAGGAAAACTCCTATCCTTAACTACAGAACGCAACAGCTCATACTATTGTGACTGTTCTGTTGTACTGCTATAAGGTCACGATGATGATAAAGATATTGATGAATTATCAACTTGACTTCGACTTGCTTAAAATTGTTCTGAATGATTCTACTACTCAGCCCAGCCTGGAGGGCATATTTATCCCACTGTGTCCAGAACTGGTTTATTATCATACATCTCCATGTGTTGTGGACTGTCTATATCTCTGAATCTTCACAGAGGGAAAACAGAACATCCCTTTTCTGGGGCCAGAAAGACAGGTGGACTCCTAGCAAAACAGTGATGTTACAGGTCACACACACGCACACACCTTCCGTGTGATAGTCGAGGATAATGCATTATTCACACATGCACGTTAAGTGTGTGCGTTTGTTGTGTGTGTGTGTGTGTGTGAGTAATGCATTATCCTCGCTCACACACACACACACACCTCTTTCCTCCTTAATGTGTGTGTTCGCAAGGGTAATGCATTACTCACACACACTTAACTCCCCGCACCCCACCCTCACCCCTCCTGGCTGACACTGGGGTCAGTGTTTTACTGGAAGATGACAGCAGCCTCAAACTCTCCTCTCTGTGTCCCAGTAAAAAGCTTCCCCACCCCTCCTTTAGAAGTAAAAAGCTTCCCCACCCCTCCTTTAGAAGTAAAAAGCTTCCCCACCCCTCCTTTAGAAGTAAAAAGCTTCCCCACCCCTTCTCTTTAGAAGATAAAAAAAGCTTCCCCACCCTCCTTAGAAGTAAAAAAGGCTTCCCCCACCCCCTCCTTTAGAAGTAAAAGAACTTTCCCCAGACCCTCCTTCTTAAGGAAGAAGAAAGAAGCTTCCCCACCGCTCTCTTGAAGTAAAAATAAGCTGCCCCACCGCTCTTTAGAAGTAAAAAGCGTTACCCCATCCCCTCCCTTAGCAAGTACAAATAGCTTCCCACCCTCCGTTAGAAGTCAAAAACCTCTCCCCACACCTCCTTATAGAAGTAAAAAAGCTTCCCACCCTCCTTTAGCAAGTAAAAGCTCCCAGCCCTCTTTAGAAGTGTAAAAAGCTTCCCCAGGGCGCTCTTTAAAGTTAAAAGCATCTCCCACCCTCTTTTACAGTATTAGCCGATGCCGCGTGGTGGGGGGCTCGTACTTACTAATCTCCAATGTGGAAGGAAATACGCACAAAACTTCCCCACCAAGATAGTCCAAAACAAGGCAAACATTTCTCCTGGTAGGGTCATTTTCCCATGCCCCATGAGGACAAAGTTATTTTAGCTTAGGGGAAGGTAGGGTTAGGAAGATAATAATACATTTAGTCCCCACAAGGATACGTAAACACTACTCTCTGTGTGTGTGTCGTGCATGATGATGGGTGTGTGTGTGTGTGTGCTGATGTGTGTGTGTGTGCTGTGGGTGTGTGTCGTGCTTGTGTGTGTATATAATACTTAGTGTCTGAGCCATGTATCGTTAGTTCCTCCACAACCCTTCAAATACAAAGAACAACGTCTGAGTTAACGGATATAAGATGCGCTGTTACACAGACAGGCGACGTGCATAATTAAGATCAATAAGGATCACTGTAAGACTACTTGTTTAGTTCATACATAGAGGAGCACTAAAGGACTGTTGTTTATAAATGTTTAATGATAATACTAGAATTTTTTAATAAGATCAGTACGAAGGATTACATAGACCATGTTATCCTACCACCACGCAAGTCAAGCTTCTAATCGCACAACGCTTTGAAACACTCGAATTCACACACCTCTACCCAGCCGTACCAACACCCCACACACAAATCAAGCCTTCCTACCGACACCCAGCCACCCCACCTACAGCCTTCTACCACACACCCACACACACACAGCCTTCTCCACACACCCCACACACACAGCCTTCTACCACACACCCCACACACACAGCCTTCTACCACACACCCACACACACAGCCTCTACACATCTACCCCACACAACAGCACCTTCTACCACACACCCCAACACACTACAGCCTTCTACACACACACCACAGCACACACACACACACAGCCTTCTACCACACTACACCCTACCCCAAACCCCACCCACACTAGCCTTCTACCACACACAGCCTTCTACCACACACGCCCACACACACAGCTTCTACCCAACACCACCACACAAGTTCACTGCACCACACACAGCCTTCTAACCACACACCCCACACCACACTCACACCGCGGCCGACTCCCGGTGGCGCAGTGGCTCGGGCACTGCATCGCAGTGCTTAGCTGCCACACAGGTCTCTGGTCGCGCCCAGGCGCGCTGGTTCGCGCCAGGCTCTGTCGCAGCGCCGCAACGGGATCCGTGGGGCGACGCACAATTGCATAGCGCGTCCGTGTTAGGAGGTTGGGCTCGTAGGGAGGTTTGGCCAGGTAGGATATCCTTGTCTCAGATGTAAAAAAAAGAAATCTAATAAAATGTATGCACTCACTGTAATCGCTTCTGAGAGAGCGTCTGCTCTTGGCCGGTAGGGATATCCTTCGTCATCATGTAACGAATGTAATAAAAAATGTTATGCCACTCACTGTAAGTCGCTCTGGATAGAGCGTCTGCTAAATGACTAAATGTAAATGTAAAATGTACCACACTCCCCACACACAGCTTCTACCACACTCCACACACCACGCTCTACCACACACCACACACACAGCCTTCACACCCACCCCACACATACAGCCTTCTACCACACACCGCCACACACCAGCCTTCTACACAACATCCCCACACCACACATAGCCTTTTACCACACCCACATACAGCCACCACCATCCCACAGCTCTACACCACCTTCTACACACACACTAGCCTTCTACCAACATCCCACACACAACAGCCTCTACCACTCACTCCCCCACACACAGCCTACCACATCCCCCACACAGCTTCTACACACCCACAAGCTTCTAACCACACAGCACAGCCTTCTACCCACAACCACACAGCCTTCTACCACACACCTCACACACACAGCCTTCTACCACACCACCCCACACACACAGCCTTCTACCACACACCCACAAAATATAGACATCTCAAAATGATATAATTTCGATTAAAGGAAAAAACATCTGAATAAAATAAATTAAGGCATGCAAAGGAATGTCAGCCTAAGAGATTTATATATATATTTATTTTTTTACCCACACACACAGCCTTCTACCACAAAGCCCACATACACAGCCTTCTACCACACACCACACATACAGCCTTCTACCACAAAGCCCACATACACAGCCTTCTACCACACACCCCACATACAGCCTTCTACCACACACCCCACATACAGCCTTCTACCACACACCCCACATCCTCCAGTTCATAGCCTGCTGTATTGTGTGCCTCGCTCCCTGTCTGGCCTTGACTGGGCAATGCCCATCCTTCCTGTGCCATGTTGGCAGACAGAACACAGGTCCCTACCCCCCATGTCCCTCTACCTCACGGGTCCCTCTACCTCACGGGTCCTCTACCTCACGGGTCCCTCTACCTCATCTGCTCGTGTAGCAATCGTGAAGTAATGGAAGATCAACATACATGTTTTGTATTTATTTTTTGTTAAAGGGGACACTGCAGTGAAGCTTTTGAGTCCAACATCTAAATTAGGCTACCATGTAGGGAAAGTGAAATCTTCCAATTTGTCTTATATTCTTACTGGAGCTAATAAAAAGTGAAATAAGTCAAAACACATTTGGATTGATCTGATTATAGTAGTCATAAACACATATGTTATTGATCTGATTTAGTAGTCATAAACACATATGTTATTGATCTGATTTAGTAGTCATAAACACATATGTTATTGATCTGATTTAGTAGTCATAAACACATATGTTATTGATCTGATTTAGTAGTCATAAACACATATGTTATTGATCGATTTAGTAGTCATAAACACATATTTATTGATTTATGATTTAGTAGTCATAAACACATGTTATTGATCTGATTTGAAGTTCATAAACACATATGTTATTGATCTGATTTAGTAGTCATAAACACATATGTTATTGATCTGATTTAGTAGTCATAAACACATATGTTATTGGTCTCTGTGAGTTAACACATGACGACCTTTAGCTAATCCTTGTTTGGACAACACCACACATTATGAGCCAACTGGCTTTCGGAGGGCTGCCAAATCAAACGCTTGCTCCTCACACACACACACACACACACACACACGTTTTACCATCTTTATGGGGACCATTAATTGATTCCCATTCAAAATCCTATTTTCCTTAATAACCCCTAACCCTAAAATAGCTTTTTTCCTTTTTCCCACTTGTCAGAATTTTCCTTGTTATACCAGAAGGTCCTCACAAGGATAGTAAAACCAAACACAAACTAGGGAAAGGCATTTGAAATGATTTCACGACTTGAATAATATCATATTTTTTCAGATATCCGGATAATCAAAATACATGTGTTTTAAAGAAATAATATGTATTTTTAAACTTCAAATGGAGACTTGCTCACACGACTTGAGAGAGAGCCACTGCTTGTTTCAACAGAGGGGTGGGGGAGGGGCAAGAGTGGAGCAGGGGCCAGTGTGTGTGACAGTCTATGTGATGCACGGTGAAAGAGAGAGAACATAGTCAAACCGACTCGCGCTAATTAGACAAACTTGTTACTGCCACCGTTTATCGATCGTACCATCTGGTAGTGCCGGTCTTGACCGCAATCGTTTTAAAGAAGCTAGCTAACTACAGTAGCCAGCTACGTTAGAGGCGGCCTTGTCTACAACAACAACTCCATTCATATGAAACAACAGCCTACAAGACAGGAATGTCCTCCCTCCCCCTCCTGTTCACATTGGCAATTGAACCGACTGCAGAAAGACAGGACGCAAACATGTCTAAGCTACCGGTGCGTCTTTCTTTAAATAGTATTTCTTATAAACATTCAGTCTGGCTGAATGTTTTTTTTTTTTTTTTCAAAAATGAATACTCTCCCAAGTAATGGAATACTAACGTCCGTTAAGATGTTTGAATAACCGTGTCTATCCCCAACACAAACCTCCTAAACCCTCATTCTTCAGGAGGCAGAGAAGAGATATGAGAAAAGGAAGGTCTCTCTCTCTAAGTCCTGTCTTGAAGACATTTAAATACATTGGTGTTCATCCATATTTCTGTAACTACAAGTCTCTCACCATTGCTGCTTGTTATAGACCCCCCTCAGCCACCAGCTGTGCCTTGGACACCATATGTGAATTGATTGCCCCCATCTATCTTCAGAGTTTGTACTGTTAGGTGACCTAAACTGGGATATGCTTAACACCCCGGCCGTCCTACAATCTAAGCTAGATGCCCTCAATCTCACACAAATTATCAAGGAACCCACCAGGTACAACAATAAATCTGTAACCATGGGCACCCTCATAGATATCATCCTGACCAACTTGCCCTATAAATACACCTCTGCTGTCTTCAATCAGGATCTCAGCGATCACTGCCTGCGTCCATAATGGGTCCGCGGTCAAACGACCACCCCTCATCACTGTCAAAAGCTCCCTAAAACACTTCAGTGAACAGGCCTTTCTAATCGTTCTGGCCCAGGTATCCTTGAAGGATATTGACCTCATCCCGTCAGTAGAGGATGCCTGGTTGCTCTTTAAAAGTGCTTTCCTCACCATCTTAAATAAACATGCCCCATTCAAAAAAAATTGAACTAAGAACAGATATAACCCTTGGTTCAATCCAGACCTGTCTGCCCTTGACCAGCACAAAAACACCCTGTGGCGTTCTGCATTAGCATCGAATAGCCCCCGCAATATGCAACTTTTCAGGGAAGTCCGGAACCAATATACACAGTCAGTTAGGAAAGCTAAGGCTAGCTTTTTCAAACAGAAACTTGCATCCTGTAGCACTAATTCAAAAAAGTTTTGGGACACTGAAAAGTCCATGGAGAATAAGAACACCTCTTCCCAGCTGCCCACTACATTGAGGCTAGGAAACACTGTCACCATTGATAAATCTACGATAATCGATCATTTCAATAAGCTTTTTTCTACGGCTGGCCATGCTTTCCACTTGGCTACCCCTACCAACAGCTCTGCACCCCCTGCAGCAACTTGCCCAAGCCCCCCCTCCCCCACTTCTCCTTCACCCAAATGCAGACAGCTGATGTTCTGAAAGCTGCAAAATCTGTATCCCTACAAATCAGCTGGGCTAGACAATCTGGACCCTCTTTCTAAAATTATCCGCCGAAATTGTTTCAACCCCTATTACTAGCCTGTTCAACCGCTCTTTCGTATCGTCTGAGATCCCCAAAGATTGGAAAGCTGTCGCGGTCATCCCCCTCTTCAAAGGGGAGACACTCTAGACTCAAACTGTTATAGACCTATATCCATCCTGCCCTGCCTCTCTAAATTCTTCGAAAGCCAAGTCAATAAACAGATCACCCACCATTCTGAATCCCACCGTACCTTCTCTGCTATGCAATCTGGTTTCCGAGCTGGTCATGGGTGCACCTCAGCCACGCTCAAGGTCCTAAACTAAATCATAACCGCCATCGATAAAAGACAGTACTGTGCAGCCGTCTTCATCGACCTGGCCAAGGCTTTCGACTCTGTCAATCACCRCATTCTTATCGGCAGACTCAATAGCCTTTGTTTCTCAAATGACTGCCTCGCCTGGTTCACCAACTACTTCTCAGATAGAGTTCAGTGTGTCAAATCGAAGGGCCTGTTGTCCGGACCTCTGGCAGTCTCTATGGGGGTGCCACAGGGTTCAATTCTTGGGCTGACTCTTTTCTATGTATATATTAATGATGTTGCTCTTGCTGCTGGTGATTCTCTGATCCACCTCTACGCAGATGACACCATTCTGTATACATCTGGCCCATCTTTGGACATTGTGTTAACAAACCTCCAAATGAGCTTCAATGCCATACAACACTCCTTCCGTGGCCTCCAACTGCTCTTAAATGCTGGTAAAACTAAATGCATGCTCTTCAACCGATTGCTGCCGGCACCCGCCCGCCCATCTAGCATCACTACTCTGGATGGTTCTGACTTAGAACAACTACCTAGGTGTCTGGTTAGACTGTAAACTCTTCTTCCAGACTCACATTAAGCATCTCCAATTCAAAATTAAATCTAGAATCGGCTTCCTATTTCGCAACAAAGCCTCCTTCCCTCATGCTGTCAAACATACCCTCGTAAAATCCTACCGATCCCTGACTTCGGCGATGTCATTTACAAAATAGCCCCCARCACTCTACTCAGCAAACTGGATGTAGTCTATCATAGTGCCATCCGTTTTGTCACCAAAGCCCCATATATTACCCACCACTGCAACCTGTATGCTCTCGTTGGCTGGCCCTCGCTACATATTCGTCGCCAAACCCACTGGCTCCAGGTCATCTTTAAGTCTTTGCTATGTAAAGCCCTGCCTTATCTCAGCTCACTGGTCACCATAGCAACACCCACCCGTAGCACGCGCTCCAGCAGGTATATTCACTGGTCATCCCCAAAGCCAACACCTCATTTGGCCGCCTTTCCTTACAGTTCTCTGCTGCCAATGACTGGAACGAATTGCAAAAATCACTGAAGCTGGAGAGTTATATCTCCCTCACTAGCTTTAAGCATCAGCTGTCAGAGCTGCTTACCGATCACTGTACCTGTACACAGCCAATCTGTAAATAGCTCACCCAACTACCTCATCCCCATATTGTTATTTATCTTTTTGCTCTTTTGCACCCCAGTATCTCTACTTGACCATCATCATCTGCACATCTATCACTCCAGTGTTAATGCTAAATTGTAATTATTTTGCCTCTATGACCTATTTATTGCATTACCTCTCTAATCTTCTAAATTTGCACACACTGTAAATAGATTTTTCTGTAGTGTTATTGACTGTACTTTTGTATATCCCACGTGTAACTCTGTGTTGTTGTTTTTTGTCACACTGCTTTGCTTTATCTTGGCCAGGTCGCAGTTGTAAATGAGAACTTGTTCTCAACTGGCCTACCTGGTTAAATAAATAAAAATTCTGTGGCTATATATTTAACAGAATAACTGTATTCTCTATGGTACATTGTAGAGTGTCCTCATTTTCTCACACACACACACAATATCAAAACACTTTCCAGCAGATAAAAGGCCTGCATTCCGTATTATTTTTGGAATGATTCCTAAAATTTAAATCTGTGTCCAATTTCCTTGCCGATTTCCTATTGACATGAGTGCGTGATTTCAAATAAAAGTCAGAGTTAGGTGCAGACATATCCGTTCGTTGACACCGTTGACAATACTTATTTTCCACCATAATTTGCAAATAAATTCATAAAAAATCCTACAATGTGATTTTCTGGATTTTTCCCCCTCATTTTGTCTGTCATAGTTGAAGTGTACCTATGATGAAAAGTACAGGCCTCTCTCATCTTTTTAAGTGGGAGAACTTGCACAATTGGTGGCTGACTAAATAATTTTTTGCCCCACTGTATATATATATATATATATATATATATATATATATCAACTTTCTTAATATTAAGCACATTGTTTATCTTTACAACAGGAGTATAGTCTACCTGGCTGGCATGAAAATGAACCACGTGAAAAGCATTCTCCATTCGCTATTTAAGTGCATAAATGACATGTATTATTTTCCACTGCCCCTGTTCTGAGAACAGTGCATGATAACGGTTCATTCTAATTCCAAACTCATTTCAGACATATATTATTACCATTAACACAACATTTCATGACCGCTACAGCCCTAGTTGTGATGGTGTGTGTGTGTACTATTTACCTGCGAGCCTCGAAGTCAGCCTTGCCAGAAGCCTTCTCTCCTGGGCCAGCTTCCTCTGACTCTCTCTCGTAAGGAAACGCACCAGCCATTTATACACTGCCAACAGCACTGAGGTGGGAATATAGAGAAGAAGAAAAATTATTTGGTGTTCTTAATGTTTTGTATACTAAGTGTACAGTATGAAGTAATGGAGGAAGTGAATTTGCCCTTTCTGCTAAAAACAAATATTTCATCAGGGCTCCCGAGTGGCACAGCGGTCTAAGGCACTGCGTCTCAGTGCTAGAGGCGTCACTACAGACCCTGGTTCGATTCCAGGCTGTATCACAGCTGGCCGTGATTGGGAGTCCCATAGGGTGGCGCACAATTGGCCCAGCGTCGTCCAGGTTAGGGTTTGGCCGGGGTAAGCCGTCATTGTAAATAAGAATTTGTTCTTAACTGCCTTGCCTAGTTAAATAAAGGTAAAAAATATATACAGTATATATATTTAACATCAGGTTATATTTACTATATATACCTATTAAAAGGGGAAATTAGTTTGGCTTCGGAGATTTCATAAGGTTTTAAACTCAGCAAAAAAAGAAACGGCCCCTTTTCAGGAACCTGTCTTTCAAAGATAATTCGTAAAAATCCAAATACCTTCACAGATCTTCATTGTAAAGGGTTTAAACACCGTTTCCCATGCTTGTTCAATGAACCATAAACAATTAATGAACATGCACCTGTGGAACGGTCGTTAAGACACTAACAGCTTACAGACGGTAGGCAATTAAGGTCACAGTTATGGAAACTTAGTACACTAAAGAGGCCTTTCTACTGACTCTGAAAAACACCAAAAGACAGGGTCCCTGCACCAGATATCAGCGGCAACAACATCGCCTATGGTCACAAACCCACCGTCGCTGGACCAGACAGGACTGGCAAAAAGTGCTCTTCACTGACGAGTCGCGGTTTTGTCTCACCAGGGGTGATGGTCGGATTCGCGGTTTTGTCTCACCAGGGGTGATGGTCGGATTCGCGTTTATCATCAAAGGAATGACCGTTACACTGAGGTCTATACTCTGGAGCGGGATCAATTTGGAGGTGGAGGGTCCATCATGGTTTGGGGCGGTGTGTAACAGCATCATCAGACTGAGCTTGTTGTCATTGCAGGCAATCTCAATGCTGTGCGTTACAGGGAAGACATTCTCCTCCCTCATGTGGTACTAATCCTGCAGGCTCATCCTGACATGACGCTCCAGCATGACAATGCCACCAGCCATACTGCTCATTCTGTGCGTGATTTCCTGCAAGACAGGAATGTCAGTGTTCTGCCATGGCCAGCTAAGAGCCCAGATCTCAATCCTATTGAGCACATCTGGGACCTGTTGGATCGGAGGGTGAAGGCTAGGGCCATTCCCCCCAGAAATGTCCGGGAACTTGCAGGTGCCTTGGTGGAAGAGTAGGGTAACATCTCACAGCAAGAACTGGCAAATCTGGTGCAGTCCACGAGGAGGAGATGCACTGCAGTACTTAATGCAGCTGGTGGCCACACCAGATACTGACTGTTACTCTTCATTTAGACCCCCCCTTTGTTCAGGGACAAATTATTCAATTTCTGTTAGTCACRTGTCTGTGGAACTTGTTCAATTTATGTTTCAGTTGTTGAATCTTGTTATGTTCATACAAATATTTACACGTTAAGTTTGCTGAAAATAAACGCAGTTGACAGTAAGAGGACGTTTCTTTTTTTGAGTTTATAGACACAATAAGTACCTATTATTTGGGAAATTAATTTAGCTTCAGAGATTTCATCAGATTATATTTACAGTACAACTTTGGGAAGAGAATCAAGGAATGGTTCCAATGTGTACAGTATCATTAAGACTTTATTAATCCAGTTCATATTTTAGCAAGTCACAGGAAAACGATGAAAGGGATACTTCGGGATTTTGGCAATGAGGCTCATTAGCATGCTAGCAGAAACTAATGATAGTAAGCATTGGCTTATGAAACTACCTTTAACTTCCTTCATACTGGACACAGAGACATAAAAATGGTATCTACAAGTTCATCTGACTCTGGGGAAGTATATACATATTGCCAAAATCCTGAAGTATCCCTTTAAAACAACCCTGTGGAAACCATGCTCCAGTTTGTGAGGAACCAAAAGTCACACAACATCAAGAAAATGTTTAAACAACATTCTCTTAGAAGCCTCCAGTGATAAAGAATAAATTGTAAACTGGGTGGGTCGAGCCCTGAGTGCTGATTGGGTGAACCCCCTTGGTGCCTTATTGCTTAAATACACTATCATTTTTGTGATGGTATTTGTAGTATACTTATAGCATGGAAGAGGTCTTGGACAACACAGTCCCAGTCTGTCAAAGTCATACATCATCAAGCTCAAACACTCTGTCTGATAACAGTAAGAGAGAAGCCTTCAGTCAACCTGGAAACATGTGGAAATCAGTGGTTCTGTGGTGGAAATCCCTGGCTGGGCCAAAGCCTCCTTGCGGGACTTCAAACAGACAGGGAGGCTTTCACACAAAAGGAAGCCATAGAACGAATGCAGACACACACACACACACACACACACACACACACACACACAGAGTATCAAATATTTTCCAGGGTAAATGATTCCCTATCCAAAAGGCCCACATACGTTAGAGGTAGTGAGTGACTGACCTGAATCCTTCTGACTATAATAACACTGGGTTGTATATGGATAGCTTCATGAGGAGTGGGGGTTGAGCGAGTGCAGGTGTCTGTGTGTGTGTATGTTTGTCTGTCTGTGTGTGCGCATCTGTGTGTGTGCGCGTCTGTGTGCATCTGTTTTCACAGCTTCTAGGGCCAAGGCATGCAGAGGAGTGTATAACATGATGATGAGGACAAACATATGATCTGGATCGATTATCAGGAGGATATGGTTGTAGGGTTTAGACACACAAACACTAACCAGAGACCATATGAACTTTGAAGGGTCAGATAAGGAAATAATTATAGCTTTAGAGTAGATTTAGTTTTTTGGACAACGTTAGTTACTAGGAAACCTTATAAACCACTTTAATAAAAATAAAGAAAACGAAAAGAAAAATAACAATAACAAAAACAAAATCAAAGCATTGCCATCAAAGCATTGAGAATGAGATACTCCTTTAGGGAGCATACCGGGATAGTCGGTAATACCGGCACTGAACACAAGGGGAGCTATTTTCAAACCCCACTGAGCCTCTGTAATCCGAAGGTTAGCAATTCTAACGAGTACATGTAAAATCCTATAGCGATTGCTAGCTAAATGCTAATGAGCGCATTGCGAAAATGTTATAGTCTCTGACAAACTATTTGCAGGACAGACATCCATAAAGTTATACAAGTAACTCAAAAATGCTACTACAGTTTGCTGCACACACAAAACAAATATTAGACAGCAAGGCCCTTGATCCAGGAAGTGAAGTTTGATTTTGCAAGGGGAACCACTACTTCAAGGTCTCAGAGCAAGTGACGTCACCGATTGAACGGCTATTAGCGCGAACCACCGCTAACTAGCTAGCCATTTCACATCCGTTACACTCACCCCCCTTTCCCGCAGCAACCCCGGTTCGAATCCGGGTCACGGCACCAATGTAACAGTATAACTTTCGTCCGTCCCCACGCCCCAGGCGCGAACCAGGGACCCTCTGCACACATCAACAACAGTCACCCACGAAGCATCGTTACCCATCGCCTCCCCATCGAAAACAAACCGGACTTTACGCGATCCCGTTAATTAAGGCCCTGTGCAGTAAGCAAAAGGGAACGAGCCTAATTACAATGGTGTCTGCAGAGAGTTAGTTGACGTCACCTCCGTATTGAAAGGCTATTAGCCGCACCACCGCTAACTAGCTAGCCATTTCACATCTGTTACATACGCACTATACTGCCCAAGCCGAACACAAGCACACACACACACACTTGAATTCTCTCCTCACTCCTACTTCTCTTTGACACAGACACACGTGCTTGGCCTTTACTGTGACAACATTAAACATTACAATGGTGACAGGCTGTGACCGGATCCGGTACACAAAATGGGAGCCTTTATTTTTACCCTTCCTCTTTCCAATCCAGCAATTAGATGCCAGAGCTGACCTGTGTTGCTAGGCGACCCGCAGGCTGAGTCACCCTCTGTGGTATGATGTCAATAAACCGACCAGATGTTTTGCAGATGGGGGAGAAAGGGCTTGGTATGTGTGTGTGTGTGTGTGTGTGTGTGTGTGTGTGTGTGTGTGTGTGTGTGTGTGTGTGTGTGTGTGTGTGTGTGTGTGTGTGTAGCATATGAGGAAAGTGAGGCTCTAGCCAAGGTTCACATCATCTGTTCCCTCTCTGAGACATGGGCTGTCTGGATGGCTTTACCTTGGAAGGGCATTCATTCACTCACACAGCTGCCTGCAGAACATAGCAGGGAAAACACAGCATGGAGCCGGTGTGTGTGTGTGTGTATGTGTGTGCGTGTTTTCGATTCAACACATTCTATTTGCATTTGTTTAGTTGCTTTTTAATTGACATAATTTTGTTCCAGCCCTCTACAATTGAACAGGGGTCTGGGGCCTAGCCAGTGTCTGGGGTCATTCAGAGGGTTGGCGTGGCTTTGCTTACCCTCTACCAGGTGTGGCAGCTGGAGTGTGGCTGTTACATCTGGCATCATGACAATAGCTTTCCACCAGAACCAGAACAGTGGACGGCTTATAGAACTGACTGCTCATAGGCACAGAGCTAAGGGTGTCACGTACAGGTTGGTGACACCTTAATGGGAGAGGACGGGCTCGTGTTAATGACTGGAGCGGAATCAGTGGAACCGTATCAAATACATGAAACGCATGGTTTCCAGGTGTTCAATGCCATTCCATATGCTCCGTTCCAGCTATTATTATGGTGTCACACGTGTGTGTGTGTGTGTGTGTGTGTGTGTGTGTGTGTGTGTGTGTGTGTGTGTGTGTGTGTGTGTACCTGTGGAGTCCATGCACTGCTCTGTGGATGTGGCAGTGAACCTAGTCTCCAGAGGGAGGTCAAAGTCTTCCAGGGAGTTGACAGACTCCAGTGGAGACTCAATCCTCACTACATGGACAATGATCAGATACAGTTGAAGCCGGAAGTTTACATACACTTAGGTTGGAGTCATTAAAACTAGTTTTTCAACGACTCCACAAATTTCTTGTTAACAAACTATAGTTTTGGCAAGTCGGTTAGGACATCTACTTTGTGCATGACACAAGTAATTTTTCCAACAATTGTTTACAGACAGATTATTTCACTTATGATTCACTGTATCACAATTCCAGCGGGTCAGAAGTTTACATACACTAAGTTGGAGGTGACGTCAATTGGAGGTGTTCTTGTGGATGTATTTCAAGGCCTACCTTCAAACTCAGTGCCTCTTTGCTTTACATCATGGGAAAATCAAAAGAAATCAGCCAAGACCTCAGAAAAAAAATTGTAGTCCTCCACAAGTCTGGTTCATCCTTGGGAGCAATTTCCAAACGCCTGAAGGTACCACGTTCATCTGTACAAACAATAGTATGCAAGTATAAACAACATGGGACCACGCAGCTGTCATACCGCTCTGGAAGGACACATTTTCGGTCTCCTAGAGATGAACGTACTTTGGTGCGAAAAGTGCAAATCAATCCCAGAACAACAGCAAAGGACCTTGTGAAGATGCTGGAGGAAACAGGTACAAAAGTATCTATATCCACAGTAAAACGAGTCCTATATTGACATAACCTGAAAGGCTGCTCAGCAAGGAAGAAGCCACTGCTCAAAAACCGCCATAAAAAAAGCCAAACTACGGTTTGCAACTGCACATGGGGACAAAGATCGTACTTTTTGGAGAAATGTCCTCTGGGGGAGGCTTGCAAGCCGAAGAACACCATCCCAACCGTGAAGCATGGGGGTGGCAGCATCATGTTGTGGGGGTGCTTTGCTGCAGGAGGGACTGGTGCACTTCACAAAATATATGGCATTATGAGGAAGGAAAATTAAGTGGATATATTGAAGCAACATCTCAAGACATCAGTCAGGAAGTTAAAGCTTGGTCACAAATGGATCTTCCAAATGGACAATCACCCCAAGCATACTTCCAAAGTTGTGGCAAAATGGCTTAAGTACAACAAAGTCAAGGTAATGGAGTGGCCATCACAAAGCCCTGACCTCAATCCTATAGAACATTTGTGGGCAGAACTGAAATAGTGTGTGCGAGCAAGGAGGCCTACAAACCTGACTCAGTTACGCCAGCTCTGTCAGGAGGAACGGGCCAAAATTCACCCAACTTATTGTGGGAAACTTGTGGAAGGCTACCCGAAACGTTTGACCCAAGTTAAACAAATGAAAGGCAATGCTAACAAATACTAATTGAGTGTATGTAAACTTCTGACCCACTGGGAATGTGATGAAAGAAATAAAAGCTAAAATAAATAATTCTCTCCACTATTTTGACATTTCACATTCTTAAAATAAAGTGGTGATCCTAACTATATATACTGCGCACACACACCTACACTTCAAATGCATGCCCCTCGCGTCCTCTCCTCTTCCCCTTCCCAAAACCCAGGTCTCGCCCCTCTGACCTTCTCCTCCAATGGGTTTTGAGGAGGAGGGGAGGAGAGAGGACCCGATTGTGTCTCTCCCTCCCTCTCTCTCCCAAGTATTGGGATCACTGCCTAACCCTCTTTCCCTTCCTCCACTCCCGTTCCTTTCCTCCCTGTCGGTTGCTCTGTCCTTCATCATCATACCGATCTGGAACTCCAAAAGGCCATGAAGATGGATTTACAGTGGTGCATTGCAAAGTAATTGGGGGAAAAAATTGTCTCTGGGAAAATATTACATTGATTTGCATTGCTGGCTTTCCAAACCCTGCTATAACAACTAGTTTGTTATATATTATTTATCATGTATTCTGATCCCTGTTGGCTGACCCCTTAGAGACCACTAGTCCTTCTTGGCTCCACAGAAGATTTATGTAACCTTCAGTGAAATGATAAAGGATTTATAGCCCAAGGAATGTCTCCGGAAAAACTCCTGGCACTAATTTTGTCCACCAAGAGTAACCAACTGGGATTTCCTGGTCGTCTTTGGGACCAAACTGACGACGGGTGGCGGAGAAGTGAATAGCTACAGTCATGGCAAGCTTCAGGTTTACAACATCCATTCTGGAGATGGAGACTCAGCCCCTGGACAGGGCACCCAGGGAAACACTTGTTAGGGCGGTCATATTCCAGGAGGTAGGAGGGAGAGGGTGGACGGACGAGAGGGAGAGAGGGTGGCAGGAGGAGGGGGAGGGAGGGAGGGTGGACGGGAGGGATGTGGATGGAGGAGGCGAAGAGTGGACGGAGGGAGGCGAGAGTGGACGGACAGGAGGGAGGAAGTGATGGACAGGAGGGAGGGTGGGTGGGTGGAAGACAGAGGGAGGGAGTGGAACGGGAGGAGGGAGAGTGGACGGACAGGAGGGTGGGTGGAAGGACGGGGGAGGGAGAGTGGACGGGAGGGAGGCGAGAGAGAGTGCGGACGCGAGGGATAGGGAGGGAGAGCTAGGGTGGTACGGACGGACGGGAGAGTGGCAGAGGAGGGAGAGAGGGTGGACGGGAGACGGCGGTGAGAGTGGACGGGAGGAGGGAGGGTGGACGGAGAACGGACGGAGAGTGGACGGGAGGGAGGGGACAGACGGGAGGGTGGATGGGAGGGAGGGAGAGAGGGTGGAAGGACGGGGGGAGGGTGGATGGACGGACGGGAGGACGGACGGGAGGACGGACGGACGGGAGAGTGGACGGGAGGGAGGATGGACGGGAGGGAGGATGGACGGACCAGTTTTCATATCTTTCAGAATTTATTTGTGGAGCCCTTGAATAAACCTTGAATAATGCAAGGGGGTAAAACTCTTCTCAAGAGTATCAGCATTCACTTGTTAAAAAAAAAAAAAAAATGATTGAAGAAGGAAATCCCACTTAATTACTATCAACTGATTAAGACAGTCCAGTTCTCCAAGTTTATGTACAAGTTTAACATCAATGTGAATCATTTTCTGTTGACTTTCACCAACATGAACAGTTTCAGGTTGTTTAGAGTAGTCCTGTTAAGACTGACTCCTTTACATGTCTCAAGGGTACAGAGGAATTTTCCAAACATTTCCTCCTACTCTCCTCACCCCCTTTTTCTAGGCTCCTTGTTACCCATTAAACTAGCAGTAAAAAAGTGCCAATTTTGACCAGGGTCGTATTCATTAGGCACCAAACAGAAGAACACGGACTGAAACAAGTAGGGGACACACTGAACTTGTCCAATAAAACAAAACACTCATTTTCATTTTCCGTTGCAAAACTTTTTACCGCATTTTGTTACGGTTTTCTGTAATGAATACAGGCCTTTCTGGGGATCCAATCCTAACCGCAGAGCGATTAAGGGCTCCCTCCTCCCCTAGTCATTAGGTGTTTTCTCAGAAGCCTCTTAAGGCCAAGTTCCCATCATTCAGGTCAACCCAGAGGGGCCCGCTCTTTTTCTTTTTACGTGTTTGAGCACATGCAGTGTCATCTCAGTGTGTGTGTCTGTCTGTGTGTGTGTTTGTGTGTGTGCGAGTGCATGTGTGCATGTCTATGTGTGTGTGGTTGTGTGTGCAAACACAGACAGACATTTTTCTTTTCACGGGTCAAACCCATCCATGTTTGTTTGGAACAAAAACAGAGGAAAGATTCTTCCTGTGAGATCAGGCGTGGAGGCCTGAAGACTTCAAACCAGAATGTTTGTTTATATGTTTTCCTTTGACATCCCACCACGAATAAGTAGAGCCCAGCCAAGTCCTACAGAAGGTTGGTGTTGGAATTCTGGCTAAAACTTTACAATGACAAACTATTAGGTTCTGAGACACAATAGTAGATATTTGATCATAGTCGTGGACACGCAGTTAGTTGTAAAAAATGTGCTTCTACTTCCTCATCCTTTCCTTTTTCCAGAGAGGAAAAGTATGTGTGAAAGGAGTCTGTGTGTGTGTGTGTGAGTGTGTGTGCATGCAGGTGGGTTTCCTCACCTTAAAAAGGTATGACGGAGTATCCCTCAGGGTGACATCAGTGATCTTATTGAGCATATTTCCAGAGGGACTTGGCCATTGTGAAACACTGCAAACCTGATCGGTGAAACAAAGAATATCTTAGGTAGTTGCCAATAACCTTTGAGCCCATTTTAGGAATACTGTTTCCGTGACAGAGTGACCAGGTCAATCAAGGTGAAAACTATGATCCCTTATTGATGTCACTTGTTAAATACACTTCAAATCAGTGTAGATGAAGGGGAGGAGACAGGTTAAAGAAGGATTTTTAAGCATCGAGACAATTGAGACATGGATTGTGTATGTGTGCCATTCAGAGGGTGAATTGGCGAGACAAAAGATTTAAGAGCCTTTGAACGGGGTATGGTAGTAGGTGTCAAGAACTGCAACCTGCTGGGTTTTTCAAGCTCAACAGTTTCTGGTGTGTATCACCCAAAGGTCATTCAACCAACTTGACACAACTGTGGGAAGCATTGGAATCAACATGGGCCAGTATCCCTGTGGAACACGTTCCACATCTCGTAGAGTCCATGCCCCAACAACAAGAGGCTGTTCTGAGGGCAAAGGGGGGGGGGGTGCAATTCAATATTAGGAAGGTGTTCCTAATGTTTTGTACACTGTATAGCTTATTTCTAAGCATTTGTACTGTAGAAACTCTGCACACCCTGGGAGAGAATGTTATGCACACCCTGGGATGAGGCAAATGTTATTGCACACGCCTGGGACGGAGAATGTTATGCACACCCTGGGAGAGAATGTTATGCACACCCTGGGAGAGAATGTTATGCACACCCTGGGAGAGAATGTTATGCACACCCTGGGAGAGAACATTCTCATGGTTGAAAGTTCTGTTCCAAATAACATTGTGGACGTTCTAAGTCATATAAAGTAGGATTATACTGCCCTCTGGTGGTCTTGAAGTGTCACCACCAAAGTTCACAATGAATATGACTCTTTAGTAATATAATAACATGAATGTTTCTCATTTTGACTGAATGCCAAAGAATAGGATGGTGTGATGAAAGGCATCGTTTTTTTTCTATAAAAACAAATGGTTTTGAACCTATTCATTGTCCAGTCCGTTCTGACACAGTTTTTCCCCCATATCTCCTACCATCACTCCTGGCATCACCAGCGGTCTTGGGGTCTCTGACCTGTCAAATACATAAATCACAATCAATATAGGTTGAAAAGATTTGATATATAACATCACAAGCTAACACTGAAAGAGAGTGCCCCACATTATTTTCAATGTTTTTATTGTAATTTTCAAAGATGCAGATGTTCATTACAAATAATTCAACGTGTTCTTTCCATATAGAGCAAAACGAGACATACAATACATAACTACAAATAAATACGTAAATAATATAGTTGGTAAGAGAATGGTAGTTGCTAAGGGGGGGGGGGGATATGCCCTTCCTCCAAAACAGTACTAATAGTCACAGGATCAGTACCACACAAATGTACACTTGTAACATTTTGAAATAATTGTACCTTATGCAGGATTGGGTAGGTTACTCCCCAGATGCAATCCGTTACAGCCACTAGTCAGCTGTCCAAAACGGCAATCAGCAACGTAATATTTGGACTACCCAAACACTCAGCAACGCAACCCGACAACTCCCAGCTACCTCTGGACTACCCTCCCCCCAAGAGGCCCCAGAAGAAGACAAAAAGGATCCAGCAAACAAACCTGCCGTGTCATCACAGTGGTCCCTTACCCGCGCGCGGTTCGAAAGCTCAGGTGGAACAGACCCAAACTGGCACCGTTTTCAAAGCCAAACCAAATGCCACCGAGAAAACAGAAAGGTGTCACAATGCACCTTTTTCCCCCCAAAACATCTCTTCCGAATTCAAAAGTAATCGGAGAAGCAATCGTCTAGTTTTTAAGTGTATCTGCAATCTGATCACAATAGCCCTGCTGGTTACGCAACCAATCACATCCACAATCCTTTTTTAATCAGAGTACAGACCATGACAGGCTCCCTTCCCAGAACTTAGCAGCCTCAAAATCAGGGGTGTTGATTATGAATTCATGGATAGGAGAGAGGTTTTATCACTATAGTATGGTTTATTCATAGTAAAGACTAGCTACTAGTGAATCCTCATTGACACTCAAGTTGTTTAACTCTATGAATCATGGCTGAGTTGCTGAAGAAAACAAAATGGTGCCAGGTTAGGTTTCCAATGTATTTACGTTTTTATATAAGTCAGTGTATTTATTTTTTATTACAAATACGAAATAACCAGTGTTTGTGTCCCACCCACCTGTGTACTAGGATCGTACTTGGCTGTGGTCCTCATAGCTCTGGTATTGGAGGGGAACAACAACAGGTGCAGCTTACAGGACTTCGGACACCAGAAGTTGTATTGTATTGAACTGGCGTGTCATTGTATTTCAACAGTTTTGTGTCACTGGATATATGTTTATTGAAGTAGAGAAATAAATAGCCTGTAGTCGTATTGTCTCCATACCTGTTTATCTATGGGCGATGTGCAATCTGTTTCTCTACTGTCTACCTTTTAGGTTTTTTTTCTCTGTTGTTTTTATGGAGAACATTTGGGTCAATGCCTAGTTGGTAGAGCATGCTTGCAACGCCAGGCTTGTGGGTTCAAATCCCCAACGGGGGACCAGTTTGAAAAAATTATGACAAATGTATGCACTCCCTACTGTAGGTCACTCTGGATAAGTGTGTCTGCTTAAATGTAACATTGTGTGGTATTGTGGTAACAACTGGAAGATGCCTTTTAGGTGCAGCATTCTAGCAGTTAGCAGCATCCAGGGCAAAGTGCATACATGCATAACACACTGAACAGCAATAACCTGCCACTATGAAATCACTGTTTAGACGTGTTTACATGGCTTCCAAATACATTTCAAAGGGAGAAGGTAGATATGAATGAATGTGTATGCTGATTGTTTGTCTACTGTCATGTCCTCTGTATCCTGTACAAACTGGCTATGTCTCTGGGATCCGGAGTTGGCCACTGTCCCACCAAACATCTGAACCAGAACAAAGCCATGCTTACACTGTAATAATCTCTCATATCATGTCTCTTGAGAAGATAAAGACATGCATTACTCCATATGATGCTTCTTCAAAAGCGGTACCGGAGTGCCAAGTCTAGGTCCAAGAGGCTTCTAAACAGCTTCTACCCCCAAGCCATTAGATTCCTGAACATCTAATCAAATGGCTTCCCAGACTATTTGCATCCCCCCCCCAACCTTTTTTACACCGCTGCTACTCTCTGTTATTATATATGCATAGTCAATTTAATAACTCTACCTATATGTACATATCACCTCAATTACCTCGACTAACCAGTGCCCCCGCACATTGACTCTGTACCGGTACCCCCTGTATATAGCCTCACTATTGTTATTTTACTGGTGCTCTTTATTCCTTGTTCTTTTTTCTTCTTCTTATGATTTTTTTAACTGCATTGTTGGTTAGGGGCTTGTAAGTAAGCATTTCACTGTAAGGTCTACACCTGTTGTATTCGGCACATGTGACTAATACAATTTGATTTGATGATGTCTAACCAAGTCTTTGAGACACTACCGTAACACTACTGTTTTGATTGGTCCCTGCAGATTAGATAAAGAAAACAAAATCCATGCATCCTTTCTCCTCCCATCTATCCAAACTCACCCATTTGTTGGGGAGTAACTTTTCCCCCCCAGTACATGCCCAGGCAATTTCTCTATCCCCATCTCTCTCTCTTTCGCTCCTCTTAGCCCATCGATCCATCTAAACTCACCCATTTGTTAAGGATTCAAATACTTGGCACCCAGGGGCCAGTCACACATGCCCAGTCATTCAGCACCACTGTCCTCCACGGCTTCCCCATGATGTCATCGCGTGTCAGGAAGTCGTACCGTAACATCTGTTTACAGCTTCTGAACGTGACCTCACACATCTACTCCGTGGACAGGTCTTCGCCGGGCTGCCAAGCAAAGACACGCTCGTTCTTTAACGTCCGGAGCACGTGTTGTTCTGGAATTGTGGGCAAAAATATTGTCACGTGATTTGTGGTAGATACCTGTGACTGAAGAGGAAGCGAGATATTTTTCTGGTTCATATACAGTCAATGAACTAACTAGACCAGACCCGGCTGCTATTGCATTGGTGCGTATGGGAAAGCCACTCCTTAAGTAGACCGGAACTGTGACCAACCTTTTTTTAATGGTAAACAGCCTTTATGTGATATCTTCATTTATCCACCATGGTAGATACTCCTCTAAGAATAAGTCTAACAGTCAGTCAGTAACCATTGTCAGTGTTTCTTTACATAACCTATTTACACATAAAAGGCTATGATATAGGTTAGCCTTCCTTTACTGCATAGCGTACTTTCAATGCTAGCAGTCCTCTCCCTCAAGGAACATGACCATGTCTTTCCAGTTGAAGGACACTTTCCTCCTGTGTACGTCCAGAGGAACTGCTCCATCCTCTGCTCATACTTTCCTCTGTGTAGTTGGGGACACTCATTCGGTCTAAGGCACTTTATGCTTCCCTAGAAGAAAGAGTGGAAATAACAGGGGATGAGTGGAGAGTTGTATTGATGCAAGCAATCCCTGTGTCATCCAATCTCTTGATGTAGTCTACTAGAAAAGATTTTAGATAACATTCTTGAGAATGTGCAGAGAAGTCGCAGCCAGGGTTTGTGCAGTTCAAACGTATTTTTCAGAAAATCATCTATAGAGCAAGTGTCACATTTCAATATCTGAGAAAACCATGCATAACATCACGTAGACATTCTAAAACGATCAATTTGCTCTATCAACAAATAACTGTCACCATCTTAACATTGACTGTCACAAACCTAGACTAGATAAACGTGTCATTTTGTTGACACTGACAGGCAAATAAACAAACACTTTCAAAACACAGCACACTTCAAAAGCGCTCACAGCTGAATATAATTACACTACGTATAATGTATTATTTTCTGTTATGACGCATATTTACAGATTATATAAATTCAGAACGACAAATTCCTTCCCAAATTGATAAAAAGCAAAATGGTCGAAAAGACAAAAAAAATCTGATTTTCTTACCTGTACACTGCCCTGCTCTGCTCTGCTCGGATGTCACGTCAAGGCGCTAGGTCAAAAATGACGCATATGCAGTGCGACCGATTTTGTGTTGTCAATTGGCAGGGTTGTTATTATAAAATCGCATTGCTAAACTGCTACTGCTTTTTAACCCATTTTAAAACGTCCCAAATGTAATTAAAGTTATGCCCCTTATTATGCATAGTGCCGTATAACAGCAAATCATCTGTACTAAAAGTGATGTTATTTTCTTGAAACCGGAAGTCCGGAAAGGGATCAAAGTAACTGGGGGTGACTGACGATTGCTTCAACTACACCTGTCTGCTTCATTGAATGAGGTTTACTAGAACATTTGTGTCAGTTTTGATCCCAAATATAATTGAAAACACTGCGCAAACGCTTAACTGTATATAAGTCATACATTTGCACAAAACTGCAGTTTAACGGTGAGTACGGGTTAGCGTTATCTCTAACACATACGTTAGGCCGACCGGCTGTATTTTGTTTTTTTTAATGTTGGCTAGTTAGCTTGCGTTAGCAGCGACATAACTAGCTAGTCTTGCTAACAGCACCGTTTTACACCTAATTTGTTATGTAGCTAACTTGCTATATCACGAATGCAGTTGCTTCCACATTGTGTATGTAACACACTAAGGTGTAACACAAATATTTTGATAGTTAACCTAAAATTAGCTTAAGTAGGTCATGTCGAAACAACCTAAACATGTTTCCATCTTCTCATTAGCTAGCTAACGTTAGCTAGTTAGCTTAGCAGCTAATGGCTAACAATCTAGCTGCATACGCTAGCTGTAGCCACCTTGCCAGCTGATGTTTTACTACCTAATGAGCAGTCCTGTAATGCAAATTTGTAAAATATGTATTCTTTTTGCGTCTTCAATAGGAGTGTAAACCATCACTGCCTAGCTAGCGCAATAATTACACATTCTGTTTCCAGTTCACAGCAATAATGATTAGTTAAAGTAACGTCACCTAACTGCACGTATGGCTTTTTCACGGCCAAGGATGTAAATGAGTCAATGCAAATTGTTGGAACTTATATTGAGTTGTTGATAACTACCTAATGTGACATGGACAGCTTATCTAGCTAACACGCACATTTGGCCAAATAATTGCAGAAATAAAAATCTGGTTGCAGAATAAGCGTGCACACATGCAAGACTCTTCATTTTTCATAGATTTGCTTATTAGTACCAGAATATCTTTACCTACTGCAAAAAAACAAACACTAACCAGTCATGTGCCATTCTTCCGTTGTCTCTATCTCCCCTCACTCATTCCACAGGCGACGAGCTGGCGCAGGTCGTGGGTTGCCCGTGGACCATGAGGGACAGTGGTAGCAGCCTAGCACAGAACCGCTGGCAGGGAGAGCTGGGCCTAGCTGTGGGCCAGGAAGACAGTGGAGGTGGTGGTGTAGGGATCTCTGGGGGTCACCTGGGGATGGACCCCACCTCCACCCACCAGATGCCCAGCCCCATGCACCTGAAACTGGACCAGAAAGAAAGGGAGGCCTGGGATGCTGAGTACATGGAGGAGTTGGAGCGGGAGGAGATGGAGGAAGATGGGGATGAGGAAGAAGATGAGGAAGAAGTGGATTTTGAAGAAGGTGAAGGCTGGGATGAGGAGGAGCAGGAAGATGAAGAGGAGGAAGATGGAGAGGAGGCTGAGGTTGAATGGGAGGTCCCACACATGGTTCCCACCACATCACTACAAGAGCAGAATCATCATCACCAGCTGCAAGCACCACTGGAGGATGATGATGACGACGACAATGACAACAACCAGGCCGAAAATAAAGCCAGGGACTTTCCCAGCAACCCTATCCAGTCCAGGCTCAATGTGCTCCGGCAGCGCAGGCTAAGGCGCTGGCGGAAGCTCCGCTCCCATTCCGGCCTTCGGTCCCGCCTTACTCAGCATTGGAAGACCTGGCGTCAGCGGGCCCTGTGGGTCGGCACCCTGGGGCACAGGAGGGCGAGGAAGTGGCCCCAGTACAGTCAGTACGCCAACCGGCACAGGAGGGGAGCAGACCCGGGCCTCAGCCCTCTGTCAGAGGACGAGAGGCTCAGTGGGTCTGAACGAGGTGAGCTCCCTAGATGGGGAAGTTGTTTTTGAGAAACTGAAGGGTTGACAGTTTCTTTGATAAACAACACACTTAGATGTAGCAATACATAAAACATTCCATTTATTTTATACACATTAACAGGTACTATTAACTTAGGAGAGGAAAACAAGTGTATTGCTTAAAGCATCTGACAATGAGTGTCTTGATTTTTACAAATCTTAAACGGTTTAATCTCCACGATAATTGCCGTAATGTTTAAATTATTCCTAAACTCATACTAACCTGGATGTAAGATGACAATCATCATAATGTTAGCAATTCTCTCTGCGTTGTTGGGAAGGGCCTGTAACTAAGCAATTCACTGTTCATCTACACCTGTTTTGACTAAAGTTTTTTGACTAAAGTTGTCATCCCTGCAGACGACCGGTTGAATGGTTACTCAGGGGACTACCCGTCCATCCAGATGGGAGTTCTGGGGGAACCAGAGGCTTCCTACTCCATCGTCCGAGAGAAACCTGTGGAGGTCGCCCTCACTGAAGAACACATGAGCTGCGTGCATGGTAAACTAAAATATATAATTGTTCTTCCGGAAAATGACCTTTTCTAGTTAAATTGGTTATGTTATGAAATTACTAAGACACTCTTACAAACATGTTATGCAGACATTTCTGGGAAATACATTGTACATCAATTCATGTCATATTTTGTTGGAGAAATTAAGCTTGTTGGATGACATGGCCTGCGGTCCAAACACTTAAAAGACACACCCTATCCACTCAGCCCTCAAATTAAGTGGATACTTTTGATGACGTCTGACGTGTATACAGTTGCAGGGCGAGGAAGGAAGGAATGATTTTTAAATGGACCACCCTTGGCTGGAAATTCGCCATTCGTTCATCCCGCGATTGTGTTTTCAGCCACCGGTAGATTGTGGGTGCTTTATATGCGCTACAGTCAATTATGAGTGCATGTCTATTTATATTAAATGTATAATTATTCATATACGCCTACTGTATGATAGCTAGCAAATTAATTAGCTAACTAATGTTAGCCTGCCTAGCTGGAACTTATGAAGGACATTTTTTTATTTCTAAAATTTCCAAATGATAACCAAACAAAAACATTTACGTTTACAAGACATGTTTGTGCCGTCATGTGCATTAGTAGCACAATTTCTAACTTATTTGTTTTTACTTACACTTTTATGTTGACTTCTCCATTGATGTTGTTTTTAAGTTTACGCTGACTTTTCTTAGCGGATGTACAATCGTCGCGAATTGAATTATGGGGAGTTTCAGGCCCGGAATGAACATAATTGTACACTCGCAAAGCCGACTAAAAATGAGGGCTGAGGGGCTTRCGTTGCAAACTTCCCTTGCTTGGCTAATCATTTGGACCGCCCTCCAAGATGGCGACGGGGATTCCCGCAAGGGCACAAGGCGGGGGTAAGTGGACGAGGGTGTGTCTTTTAAGTGTTTGTACCGCAGCCATGGTTTTACATATCGAACCGATGATGAAAATGTAAAAGGAAGTTCCAAGCTTTATTAGTCGTATGTACAGTATACACCATCCAATGACAAGCTTACTTGAAGGTACCTTCTCCACAATGCAACTACAGTAAGAAATAATAAAAGATAAGAATATGAACATAAAGTAAACGGTTCAGTAGAATAGAATAAACATGTTAGCTGAAGGATAATACAGTAAGGCTCAATTTATAGTCCAATATTTACACATGCTTTGGGGAAGGGGGAAATGGGGGGCGAGTGTATTAAGGTAGGGAGAGTCAGTGCAGGTGGTCAGTTCACTTCAAGGAAGTGTTGCATCAACTCCGGTGATAGTAGAATCCTCTACTGTCTGTGATTTAAAAAAAATCCCATCCCATAGTAGAATCTACTGTCTGTGATTCCATAGATGAATCCTCTGTGTGATTCACTATTACTCTCCCAACATTCTGTTTTCCCATTCTCTCAGGGATCCTGGACGAGTCTCTCCAGAAGTATGGCAGTCTGATCCCCATCCACGCTGACGACGTGGTGGAGAAACTACAGGACATCTTCAATGACAACTTCTCACAGCCTCACAGGTCCGTCTGACCCATACACATGCAAACACACACAGACATGCAAAGCAATACACGCACACATGGACACGTTCACACACGGTACACACGTACAAACCCCAATGAAACATCATTTCCTGTACTGTGCAGGGACACATACACAGAGAGCGACACCAACCCAAAAAAGAAACGCAATGTAGCCTAATATTTATACTAACTGATGTCTACTTGGGATCGGTAAGGAGCCTTTTAAATATTGGCCTTAAAAAGCCTGGTTCTCTTGGCCGAGGCCAGGTGGAATGTAAATAAATCTGTCCTTACAGAGAGTAGTCCCGCATTCCTTCTACGCAGCACTCTTTATTTCAGACATAGAATCTGAATGATTCTAATTCTATGATTTCAGACTCCCAAATATGGTATTTTTTACCTCTTCTTATTTGTTAAGCTATTTGAACCAAAGGGAAAGGAAACCACCAATATGTTACCAGCATCACCCAAGTTCTCAGTATGTTGATGCAAGTTAGTCTTTGTGTTATGACAAGGCACAAATCTTATGAACTGAAGATGGTGACCATCTGTAATGCAACAGGCATTATAATGCTTTGTAGAGTGTTTAGTACAGGGTCCCACCCACTTGGTCATTGAGCCAGTTCTGTCTGTTCATCATCACCAGAGTTTAGGCACCAAACAGAAAAAAATGGAATGAAACTGAGGGAATAGTTGTATAATTCTTTTTTGCTACAGTGTGCACTATTGAATATGACCCAGCTGTTACCAAGTGTAAACTTTTAATAAATATATATATACACATACACACAGTAGAAGTCGGAAGTTTACATACACTTAGGTTGGAGTCATTAAAACTTGTTTTTCAACCACTCCACAAATTTCTTGTCCTAACCGACTTGACAAAACTATAGTTTGTTAACATCTACTTTGTGCATGACACAAGTAATTTTTCCAACAATTGTTTACAGACAGATTATTTCACTTGTGATTCACTGTATCACAATTCCAGTGGGTCAGAAGTTTACATACACTAAGTTGACTGCCTTTGAACAGCTTGGAAAATTCCAGAAAATTATGTCATGGCTTTAGAAGCTTCAGACAGGCTAATTGACATAATTTGAGTCAATTGGAGGTGTACCTGTGGATGTATTTCAAGGCCTACCTTCAAACTCGGTTCTCAGTGCTTGACATCATGGGAAAATCAAAAGAAATCAGCCAAGACCTCAGAAAAAGAATTGTGGTCCTCCACAAGTCTGGTTCACCCTTGGGAGCAATTTCCAAATGTCTGAAGGTACCACGTTCATCTGTACAAACAATAATACGCAAGTATAAACACAATGGGACCACGCAGCCGTCATACCGCTAAGGAAGGAGACGCGTTCTATCTCCTAGAGATGAACGTACTTTGGTGCGAATGGTGCAAATCAATCCCAGAACAACAGCAAAGGACCTTGTGAAGATGCTTGAGGAAACAGATACAAAAGTATCTATATCCACAGTAAAACGAGTCCTATATCGACATAACCTGAAAGGCCGCTCAGCAAGGAAGAAGCCACTGCTCCAAAACCGCCATGAAAAAGCCAGACTACGGTTTAAAAATGCACATGGGCACAAAGATTGTACTTTTTGGAGAAATGTCCTCTGGTCTGATTAAATAAAAATAAACCTGTTTGGCCATAATGACCATCGTTATGTTTGGAGGAAAAAGGGGGAGGCTTGCAAGCCGAAGAAAACCATCCCAAAAGTGACGCACGGGGGTGGCAGCATCATGTTGTGGGGGTGCTTTGCTGCAGGAGGGACTGGGGCACTTCACAAAATAGATAATTTTCCTGCCTCATGATGTTATGTGGTTATATTGAAGCAACATCTTAAGACATCAATCAGGAAGGTAAAGCTTGGTCGAAAATGAGTCTTCCAAATGGACAATGACCCCAAGCATACTTCCAAAGTTGTGGCAAAATGGCTTAAGGACAACAAAGTCAAGGTAATGGAGTGGCCATCACAAAGCCCTGACCTTAGAAATTTGTGGGCAGAACTGAAAATACTTGGAGGCCTACAAACCTGACTCAGTTACACCAGCTCTGTCAGGAGGAATGGTCCAAAATTCATCCAACCTATTGTGGGAAGCTTGTGGAAGGCTACCCAAAATGTTTGACCCGTATTAAACAATTTAAAGGCAATGCTACTAAATACTAATTGAGTGTATGTAAACTTCTAACCCACTGGGAATGTGATGAAAGAAATAAAAGCTGAAATAAATCATTCTCTCTACTATTTCTCTACTATCTGAGATGACACATTCTTAAAGTAAAGTGTTGATCCTAACTGACCTAAGACAGGGAATTTTTACTTGGATTAAATGTCAGGAATTGTGAAAAACAGAGTTTAAATTTATTTGGCTAAGGTGTATGTAAACTTCCGACTTCAACTGTGTGTGTGTATATATTATATAATAATATAATATATAATATTTATATATATATATATATATATATATTATATATATATATATATATATATACTGCTCAAAAAAATAAAGGGAACACTTAAACAACACAATGTAACTCCAAGTCAATCACACTTCTGTGAAATCAAACTGTCCACTTAGGAAGCAACACTGATTGACAATAAATTTCACATGCTGTTGTGCAAATGGAATAGACAAAAGGGAAATTATAGGCAATTAGCAAGACACCCCCAATAAAGGAGTGGTTCTGCAGGTGGTGACCACAGACCACTTCTCAGTTCCTATGCTTCCTGGCTGATGTTTTGGTCACTTTTGAATGCTGGCGTGCTCTCACTCTAGTGGTAGCATGAGACGGAGTCTACAACCCACACAAGTGGCTCAGGTAGTGCAGCTCATCCAGGATGGCACATCAATGCGAGCTGTGCAAGAAGGTTTGCTGTGTCTGTCAGCGTAGTGTCCAGAGCATGGAGGCGCTACCAGGAGACAGGCCAGTACACCAGGAGACGTGGAGGAGGCCGTAGGAGGGCAACAACCCAGCAGCAGGACCGCTACCTCCGCCTTTGTGCAAGGAGGAGCAGGTGAAGCACTGCCAGAGCCCTGCAAATGACCTCCACCAGGCCACAAATGTGCATGTGTCTGCTCAAACGGTCAAAACAGACTCCATGAGGTGTTATGAGGGCCTGACGTCCACAGGTGGGGTTGTGCTTACAGCCCCACACCGTGCAGGATGTTTGGCATATGCCAGAGAACACCAAGATTGGCAAATTCGCCACTGGCGCCCTGTGCTCTTCACAGATGAAAGCAGGTTCACATTGAGCACGTGACAGAGTCTGGAGATGCCGTGGAGAACGTTCTGCTGCCTGCAACATCCTCCAGCATGACCGGTTTGGCGGTGGGTCAGTCATGGTGTGGGTGGCATTTCTTTGGGGGCCGCACAGCCCTCCATGTGCTCGCCAGAGGTAGCCTGACTGCCATTAGGTACCGAGATGAGATCCTCAGACCCCATTGTGAAGGACCATATGCTGGTGCGGTTGGCCCTGGGTTCCTCCTAATGCAAGACAATGCTAGACCTCATGTGGCTGGAGTGTGTCAGCAGTTCCTGCAAGAGGAAGGCATTGATGCTATGGACTGGCCCACCCGTTCCCCAGACCTGAATCCAATTGAGCACATCTGGGACATCATGTCTCGCTCCATCCACCAACGCCACGTTGCACCACAGACTGTCCAGGAGTTGGCAGATGCTTTAGTACAGGTCTGGGAGGAGATCCCTCAGGAGACCATCCGCCACCTCATCAGCAGCATGCCCAGGCGTTGTAGGGAGGTCATACAGGCACGTGGAGGCCACACACACTACTGAGCCTCATTTTGACTTGTTTTAAGGACATTATATCAAAGTTGGATCAGCCTGTAGTGTGGTTTTCCACTTTAATTTTGAGTGTGACTCCAAATCCAGACCTCCATGGGTTGATAAATTTGATTTACATTGATCATTTTTGTGTGATTTTGTTGTCAGCACATTCAACTATGTAAAGAAAAAAGTATTTAATAAGAATATTTCATTCATTCAGATCTAGGATGTGTTATTTTAGTGTTCCCTTTATTTTTTTGAGCAGTGTATATGTATTTTTTTTATGGTTCACGTTATCCTTCACTGATACAGTTCCGTGTCATATTTCCAAAAAATACAAGGTGGCGGCCAGTATAATACAGAAAAGGTTTTGAACGTTTTATATTCCTCGTCTGATGTTTCCATGTCCAACAGGAAAGCGGTGGTGCAACACCTAATCCAGTCCTACCAGAGGTCGTCCGGCACGGCCATGGTGCGAGGGTTCCGCGTCAACTACAAGCGTCATGTCCTCACCATGGATGATCTCAGCACGCTGTACGGACAGAACTGGCTCAATGACCAGGTGGGTGGGACCCTGTACTAAACACTCTATAAAGCATTATAAGGCCTGTTGCATGCTTATAACAAGTAATTAAACAACTGTATGCCCTAAGGTGGGACCCCCGACCAAATACAACAGACTGGATTCTAACTWAATATCTGCACCTGAATTWTTTGCATACATTTTGCATACTTTGCAATGACATCTTTGCATGACTTATGCAAAATTTGTACTTGTTTGCATGTCAAGTTAGGATTGTGCCTTGTTTGCAAAGAGCTGTTATTTTTCAAGGTCCAGTGCAACCATTTTTATCTCAATATCAAATMATTTCTTGGTAACAATTTAAGTACCTCAAATTGTATTTATCAAATGCTCCGAATACAACAGCTGTAGACCTTACAGTGAAATGCTTACTTACAAGCCCTTAACTTATTTTTCTTAAAACTGCATGGTTGGTTAAGTAAAAATGAATTGAGTAAAAAATAAAAGTAACAAATAATTAAAGAGCAGCAGTAAAATAACAAAAGCGAGGCTAAATACGGGGTACCGGTACAGAGTCAATGTGTGGGGGCAAAGGTTAGCTGAGGTAATTGAGGTAATGTGCATGTAGGTAGAGTTAAAGTGACTATGCATAGATTAATAGAGTGTAGCAGCAAATGCAGGGGGGGGGGGCAGACAATGCAAATAGTCTGGGTAGCCATTTGATTAGCTGTTCAGGAGTCTTATCTCTTTGGGGTAGAAGCTGTTTAGAAGCCTTTTGGACCAAGACTTGGGGCTCTGGTACCACTTGCCTTGCGGGAGCAGAGAGAACAGTCTATGAATCAAATTTTATTTGTCACATACACATGGTTAGCAGATGTTAATGCGAGTGTAGCGAAATGCTTGTGCTTCTATTTCCGACCATGCAGTAATATCTAACAAGTAATCTAACAATTTCACAACATCTACCTTATACACACACAAGTGTAAAGGAATGAATAAGAATATGTACATAAAATATATATGGATGAGCGATGGCCTACTGCTTCTTGCCTATGCTGTTCGATGGTATAGAGTACAGTATATACATGTGTATATACACACACATACATTTTCCGCCAAGATAGAACTGCCAAAGGGGGCGGTGATAGCCTGCAGAGTTCTGTCAATTCGAGCTTCTACTTCTAAAAATTAACCTTTCCAGAAAAAAGTCTCTCACTGTTGCCACTTGCTATAGACCACCCTCTGCCCCCAGCTGTGCCCTCGACACCATATGTGAATTGATTGCCCCCCCATCTATCTTCTGAACTCGTGCTGCTAGGTGACCTAAACTGGGACATGCTTAACACCCCGGCCATCCTACAATCTAAGCTTGATGCCCTCAATCTCACACAAATTATCAATTAACCTACCAGGTACAACCCCAAATCTGTAAACACGGGCACCCTCATAGATATCATCCTAACTAACGCGCCCTCCAAATACACCTCTGCTGTTTTCAACCAAGATCTCAGCGATCACAGCCTCATTGCCTGCATCCGTAATGGGTCTGCGGTCAATCGACCACCCCTCATCACTGTCAAACGCTCCCTAAAACACTTCAGCGAGCAGGCCTTTCTAATCGACCTGGCCGGGGTATCCTGGAATGACATTGACCTCATTCCGTCAGTAGAGGATGCCTGGTTATTCTTTAAAAGTGCTTTCCTCACCATCTTAAATAAGCATGCCCCATTCAAAAAATGTTGAACTAGGAATAGATATAGCTCTTGGTTCACTCCAGACCTGTCTGCCCTTGACCAGCACAAAAACATCCTGTGGCGTTCTGCATTAACATCGAATAGCCCCCGTGATATGCAACTTTTCAGGGAAGTTAGGAACCAATATATATAGCTAGCTTTTTCAAACAGAAATTTGCATCCTGTAGTACAAACTCAAAGTTTTGAGACACTGTAAAGTCCATGGAGAATAAGAGCACTTCCTCCCAGCTGGCCACTGCACTGAGGCTAGGAAACACTGTCACTACCGATAAATCAATAAAAAAAATCAATAAGCATTTTTCTACGGCCTGGCCATGCCTTCCACCTAGCTACCCCTACCCCGGTCAACAGCCCTAACCTCCCCACAGCAACTCGCCCAAACCTCCCCCACTTCTTCTCCTTCACCCAAATCCAGATATCTGATGTTCTGAAAGAGCTGCAAAATCTGGACCCCTACAAATCAGCCAGGCTAGACAATCTGGACCCTCTCTTTCTAAAATTATCTGACGAAATTATTGCAACCCCTATTACTAGCCTGTTCAACCTCTCTTTCGTATCGTCTGAGATTCCCATAGATTGGAAAGCTGCCACGGTCATCCCCCTCTTCAAAGGGGGAGACACTCTAGACCCAAACTGCTACAGACCTATATCTATTCTACCCTGCCTTTCTAAGGTCTTTGAAAGCCAAATTAACAGATTACCGACCATTTTGAATCTCACCGTACCTTCTCCGCTATGCAATCTGGTTTCCGAGCTGGTCATGGGTGCACCTCAGCCACGCTCAAGGTTTTAAACGATATCATAACCGCCATCGATAAGAGACATTACTGTGCAGCCGTATTCATCGACTTGGCTAAGGCTTTCGACTCTGTCAATCACAACATTCTTATTGGCAGACTCAACAGCCTTGGTTTCTCTAATGATTGCCTCGCTTGGTTCACCAACTACTTCTCCGATAGAGTTCAGTATGTCAAATCGGAGGGCCTGTTGTCCGGACCTCTGGCAGTCTCTATGGGGGTGCCACCGGGTTCAATTCTCGGGCCGACTCTCTTCTCTGTATACATCAATGATGTCGCTCTTGCTGCTGGTGATTCTCTGATCCACCTCTATGCAGGCAACACCATTCTGTATACCTCTGGCCCTTCGTTGGACACTGTGTTGACTAACCCCCAGATGAGCTTCAATGCAAGTAAAACTAAATGCATGCTCTTCAACCGATCGCTGCCCGCACCTGCCTGCCCGTCCAGCATCACTACTCTGGACGGTTCTGACTTAGGTATTTGTAGTTGTCCACATATTCTATGTGTCTGGTTAGACTGTAAACTCTCCATCCAGACTCACATTAAACATATCCAATCCCAAATTAAATCTAGAATTGGCTTTCTATTTCGCAACAAAGCATCCTTCACTCATGCTGTCAAACATACCCTCGTAAAAAGGACTATCCTACCGATCCCTAACTTCGGCCATGTCATTTACAAAATAGCCTCCAACATTCTACTCTGCATACTGCATGTAGTCTATCACAGTGCCATCCGTTTTGTCACCAAAGCCCCATATACTACCCACCACTGTGACCTGTATGCTCTCGTTGGCTGGCCCTCGCTACATATTCATCGCCAAACCCACTGGCTCCAGGTTATCTGTAAGTCTTTGCTAGGTAAAGCCCCGCCTTATCTCAGCTCACTGGTCACCCACCCATAGCACGCGCTCCAGCAGGTATATTTCACTGGTCATCCCCAAATCCAACACCTCATTTGGCTGCCTTTCCTTACAGTTCTCTGCTGCCAATGACTGGAACGAATTGCAAAAATCACTGAAGCTGGAGACTTATATCTCCCTCACTAGCTTTAAGCATCAGCTGTCAGAGCTGCTTACTGATCACTGTACCTGTACACAGCCAGTCTGTAAATAGCCCACCCATCTATTTCATCCCCATATTGTTATTTATCTTTTTGCTCTTTTGCACCCCAGTATCTCTACTTGCACATCATCATCTGCAGATCTATCACTCCAGTGTTAATGCTAAATTGTAATTATTTTGCCTCTATGGCCTATTTATTGCTTTACCTCTCTTATCCTACCTCATTTGCACATGCTGTATATAGATTTTTCTACTGTATTATTGATTGTATGTTTGTTTATTCCATCTGTAACTCTGTGTTGTATGTGTCGAACTGCTTTGCTTTATCTTGGCCAGGTCGCAGTTGCAAACTAGCCTACCTGGTTAAATAAAGGGGGGAAAAAAATTAGATAGGTAATGTAGGGTATGTAAAGATTATATAACGTGGCATTGTTTAAAAGTGGCTAGTGATACATTTATTACATCCAATTTTTAATTATTAAAGTGGCTAGAGATGAGTCAGTATGTTGGCAGCAGCAGCCACTCAATGTTAGTGATGGCTGTTTATCAGTCTGATGGCCTTGAGATAGAAGCTGTTTTTCAGTCTCTCGGTCCCAGCTTTGATGCACCTGTACTAGAGGTCGACCGATTATGATTTTTAACGCCGATACCGATTATTGGAGGACCAAAAAAGCCGATACCGATTAATCGGTCGATTTAAAAAAAATATATATATATATATTTTTTTTAAATATATAGAAATGTACTTGTAATAATGACAATTACAACAATACTGAATGAACACTTATTTTAACTTAATATAATACATCAATAAAATCAATTTAGCCTCAAATAAAATGAAACATGTTCAATATGGTTTAAATAATGCAAAAACACAGTGTTGGAGAAAGTAAAAGTGCAATATGTGCCATGTAAGAAAGCTAACGTTTAAGTTCCTTGCCCAGAACATGAGAACATATGAAAGCTGGTGGTTCCTTTTAACGTAAATCTTCAATATTCCCAGGTAAGAAGTTTTAGGTTGTTGTTATTTATAGGATTTGTATTTCATATACCTTTGACTATTGGATGTTCTTATAGGCACTTTAGTATTGCCAGTGTAACAATATAGCTTCCGTCCCTCTCCTCGCTCCTAGCTGGGCTCGAACCAGGAACACATCGACAACAGCCACCCTCGAAGCAGCGTTACACATGCAGAGCAAGGGGAACAACTACTCCAAGTCTCAGAGCGAGTGACGTTTGAAATGCTATTAGCGCGCACCCCACTAACTAGCTAGCCATTTCACATCGGTTACACCAGCCTAATCTCGGGAGTTGATGGGCTTGAAGTCATAAACGGCGCAATGCTTGACGCATTGTGAAGAGCTGCTGGCAAACGCACGAAAGTGCTGTTTGAATGAATGCTTACGAGCTTGCTGCTGCCTATCATCGCTCAGTCAGACTGCTCTATCAAATCATAGACTTAATTATTACATAATAACACACAGAAATACAAGCCTTTGGTCATTAAAATGGTAGAATCCGGAAACTATCATTTTGAAAACAAAACGTTTATTCTTTCAGTGAAATACGGAACCGTTCTGTATTTTATCTTTACGGATGGCAGCCCTAAGTCTAAATATTGCTGTTACATTGTACAACCTTGAATGTTATGTCACTGGATATCATAAGGTGAATGCACCAATTTGTAAGTCGCTCTGGATAAGAGCGTCTGCTAAATGACTTAAATGTAAATGTAAATAATTATGTACAATTCTGGCAAATTAATTACGGCCTTTGTTAGGAATAAATGGACTTCACACCGTTTGCAATGAGCCAGGCGGCCCAAACTGCTGCATATACCCTGACTGCTTGCACGGAACGCAAGAGAAGTGACAATTTCCTTAGTTATAAAAATTCATGTTAGCAGGCAATATTAACTAAATATGCAGGTTTAAAAATATATACCTGTGTATTGATTTTAAAGACAGGCATTGATGTTTATGGTTAGGTACATTGGTGCAACGACAGTGCTTTTTTTCGCAAATGCGCTTGTTAAATCATCACCTGTTTGTCGAAGTAGGCTGTGATTCAATGAGAAATTAACAGGCACCACATCGATTATATGCAACGCAGGACACGCTAGATAAACTAGTAATATCATCAACCATGTGTAGTTAACTAGTGATTATGATTGATTGTTTTTTATAAGATAAATGTAATGCTAGCTAGCAACTTACCTTGGCTTCTTGCTGCTCCTCGTGGAGTGCAATGTAAGGCAGGTGGTTAGAGTGTTGGACTAGTAACCGGAAGGTTGCAAAAACGAATCCCCGAGCTGACAAGGTAAAAATCTGTCGTTCTGCCCCTGAACAAGGCAGTTAACCCACCGTTCCTAGGCCGTCATTGAAAATAAGAATGTGTTCTTAACTGACTTGCCTAGTTAAATAAAGGTGTAAAAAATAAATAAAACGGCAAATCGGTGTCCAAAAATACTGATTACCGATTGTTATGAATACTTAGCGCCGATTTCAAGTTATCGGCCATTCCGATTTAATCGGTTGACCTCTACTGAGAACGCACCCTTGTGGGGCCCCAGTGTTGAGGATCAGTGGGGTGGAGATGTTGTTTCCTACCCCCCACCTGGGGGCGGCCCGTCAGGAAGTCCAGGGTCCTTAGCTTAGTGATGAGCTTTGAGGGCATTATGGTGTTGAATGCTGGGCTGTAGTCAATGAATAGCATTCTCACATAGGTGTTCCTTTTGTCCAGGTGGGAAAGGGCGGTGTGGAGTGCAATAGAGAGAGCATCATCTGTTGGGGCGATATGCAAATTAGAGTGGGTCTAGGGTTTCTGGGATAATGGTATTGATGTGAGCCATGAGCGGTAATGAGCATGACGATCACCACCCTGTGAAGTTCTTAATTTACTTAATCTGTTCTTAACAAAATTCATGGTTTTTCTAGTCGTAGTGCGAGGAAGGGCAGTGCTATTCGGAATCCGTGGGACATCCTGACTCTAAACCCTAACCTTCATCTCCACCTTAACCCTTACCTTAAAGGGATAGTTCAGGATTTTGGTAATGAGGCCCTTTTTCTACTTCCCCAGAGTCGGGTGAACTCGTGGATACCATTTTTTTGTATTTACGCTAACTAGCTCAATTGCTAAATAATGTTAGCGCAATGACTGGAGGTCTATGGTATCTGCGTGCTAGCAGATAGCACAATGACTTGTAGTCTAGGTTAACGTTAGKTATCATTGGTTCATGAAACTACCTTTCACTTCCTTCATACTGGACACCAAGACATACAAATTGTATCCAAGAGTTCATCTGACTTTGGGGAAGTAGATAAAGGGCCTCATTGCCCAAATCCAGAAGTGTCCCTTTTACAATTATTTTATTTTATTTAAACTTCAATGGGATAGGGACGTCCCAAGGATCCCAGATAACATGGACAGTGGGAGTACCACACACACCATATTTATATAATTGTGTTTACTTCTATATGATGGTTATTATAATCTATATTTGCCCATAAAGGCATTTACACCACCATTTCTCGCATAATTAATTTTACCGTCACAAAAAGATCCCACCATGTCGAACTAACAAATTATGTCTGCGTTTATAAAATTGTACCGAAATTACCTGTTTCCATCACAGCTGTTGTGATTTTTTTTTTTATACAGTATAACTTTACTTGCATAAAAACTGGATGAAAACATGGTTACTGTGATCGTGTTTTGATTAAAATAGTCAAAAAGAAACAAATAGCAATTTCTCAAGCAAGAGTTTTGCTACGACTGTCTGGGAGTGGTCTGAGTGGGGAGGGGGAAACTAGCTGTTGGCAGAGAGGTTTGGAACTCTCATATTGATCTATTAATGCATTTACTGCCTGGTGATGTCACCAGGTAGGCCAAAACTCCATCCCACAGAAATGTACAAAAAAAAAATCTCCCCAAACTGCTTTTACACTAAAAGGGTAACATTTTCACAGTATTATTCCATACTGTAAGTGTGTGTGTGTGTAGATAGAGCACAGGAACATCATGTTTGACAGCACTGGGCCTTTAAACGGTTTAAAAGAAAGGCATTGTACATTGTGGTGATAAAATGTTTCTTCAGGTCATGAACATGTATGGTGACCTTGTGATGGACTCGGTGCCCGAGAAGGTAGGAAAACATTTACAACATACTTCCACAAAATCCATAATGTTTTTCCCCCCCACAGAAAAACCATATACAGTGCCTTCAGTAAGTATTCATACCCCCTGACTTATTCCACATTTTGTTGTTACAGCCTGAATTCAAAATTGTTTAACTAGATTTTTTTACCCATCTACACACAATACCGCATAATGACAGTGAAAACATGTTTTTTGATAGTTCTATATACTTAATTTTCAAGAAATTACCACATTTGCATAAGTATTAACTTTGTAGAAGCACCTTTGGCGGCGTTTACAACTGAGTCGTGTTGGATGTCTGTATCAGCTTTGCACATCTGGATTTGGGGATTTTCTCCCATTCTTCCTTGCAGATTTTCTCAAGCTTTGCGTTAGATGGGGAGCGGCGGTGAACAGCAATATTCAAGTCTCTCCACAGATTTTCAACGTGATTCAAGTCTGGGTTTTGGCTGGGCCATTCAAGGACTTTCACATTTCTTGTTCTGAAACCATTCTAGCGTTGCTTTGGGTCAATGTCCTGTTGGAATGTAAATCTTCACCCCAGTTTGTCATTTGCACTCTGAAGAAGGTTCTCATCAAGGATTTGCCTGTATTTGACTACATTCATTGTTCCCTCGATCCTTACCAGTCTCTGCCGCTCAAAAGCTTCCCCATAGCATGATGCTGCCACCAATGTTACCTCAATTTTCTTCCAGCACTGAGCAAATTTCAAGTCTGCTGAGCGCAAACTTCTGTGCAACTTCCAGCGCGTGTTTACTGTGAACACAGGCTTGACCCGCTTTAAGTTACAGTTTTAACATTGGTCAAGTAGGCTACTTTGGCTATTTGATCATAATGTAGGCCTACCAGAGTGGCCTACCATGAAAAACAATGGAGAAAATGCATCCCATAAAAATGTAACATGGAAATAGGTGGTCTATCATTCAGCCTACAGTAGCAGCCAATGTGTGGTGTTCAATGTAGACCTGCATTCCATGAGACTTTTGAAAAAGTCATGCAGTGCTTGACATTAACCTGCTCATCCACTTGTCCTTCAGACAAGGTGACTGAAAATGGTGTTTGATGCAAGAAACCACTTTACAAAATAAAATACATTATTATTCCCATACCGTTATTACAGGGAATCAGGCAAATTAAGCTACCCTCTGCCTATTGGCTACTTAGCTTATTCAAGCCTGTCTCAAAATACAACACTTCCCCTTTAAGACAAAAAAAGCTCTTCACCTGACTAGCTTTTCAAAGATGTCTAGAAATGTTGCTTACTACAAATGGTCTATGACTGGGCTAATAACTCACTAACTAGCAAAGGATATGAATTGTGCACACGTGGCTAAATGCAGCTTTCGCTTTGATCTCAAAACAAGCGCGTCTACTCACCACCGCTCATGCTGTAAACACAGTCCAGTTCAAATAAATGGCAATGGTCTATTTGCAAATGGGAATACTGTAGCTCTGAACGGTTATTCCGCAGCGGTCTGTGTAAAGTAGGCGCTTAGCTGTACTGAGTCAATGCAATGGAGTCCTACTTCGATGCATTCTGCCTATAACAAAATGTCTTGCATACAAAGTCTGATATTTCTTCTGTGGCAGCTTAGAGGGAACATTGGCCACCACCATGCTTCATGGGAGGGATGGAGTTAGATGGGTGATGAGTTGTGGCTGGTTTTGCTCTGCATTCAGGCCAAAGAGTTCCACTTTTTTGTCTCTTCAGACCACACTCTTTTGTCTTTCACGTGCCTTTATGCAAACTCCAGGCTTGCTGTCATGTGGCTTTTTCTCAGGGGTGGCTTCAGTCTTGTCATTCTCCCATAAATCCCAGATTGGTGAAGTGCTGTAGAGATGGTTTTCCTACTGGAAGGTTCTCCCATCTGAGCCAAGGAACTCTAAAACTCTGTAGATCTACAATCAGTGGTAATTTAGTTCTTGGTCACCTCCCCGACCAAGGTCATTCTTGCACGTTTGGTCGGATGGCCATCTTTAGTCTGGCTAGGTCCATATTATTTTTTTTCCATTTCCCAGTGCTGGAGACCACTGTGCTCATGGAAACTTACAACACTCTAGAAATTGTTTCATACCCTTCCCCAGATGCCTCATCACAATTGTATCCCGAAGATCTATGGACAGTTTCTTGGACTTCATGGTATAGTTTCTGCTCTGACATGCTACTGTCAACTGTGGGACCTTATATAGACAGATGTGTTTTTCTAAATCATGTCCAAACAAATTTGAATTGGCCACAGGTAGACGCTCAAGTTGTAGTGACATTGCAAGGATGATCAAAGGGAATTGGATGCCCCTGAGCTCAATTTGGAGTGTCATAGCAAAGGGGTGTGAATACTTATAGTACCAGTCAAAAGTTTGGTCACATCTACTCGTTCCAAGGTTTTTCTTTATTTTTACTATTTTCTACATTGTAGAATAGTAGTGAAGACATCACAACCAAGAAAGTGTAAAACATATTTTTTTAAATTCAGGTTCTTCAAAGTAGCCACCCTTTGCCTTGATGACAGCTTTGCACACCCTTGGCATTCTCTCAACCAGCTTCATGAGGTAATCACCTGGAATGCATTTCAAATAACAGGTGTGCCTTAAGTTAATTTGTGGAATTTCTTTCCTTCATAATGCATTTGAGCCAATCAGTTGTGTTGTGAGTTCAAAGTAAGGGTGGTATACAGAAGATAGCCCTATTTGGTAAAAGACCAAGTCCATATTATGGCAAGAACAGCTCAAATAAGCAAAGAGAAACAACAGTCCATCATTACTTTAAGACATGATGGTCGGTCAATCCAGACATTTAAGAACTTTAAATGTTTCTTCAAGTGCAGTCGCAAAAACCATCTAGTGCTATAATGAAACTGGCTCTCATGAGGCCCGCAACAGGAAAGGAAGACCCAGAGTTACCTGGGCTGCAGAGGATGAGTTCATTAGAATTATCTGCACCTCGGATTGCAGCCCAAATAAATGCTTCACGGAGTTCAAGTAACACACATCTCAACATCAACTGTCCAATGAGGACTATGTGAACCAGTCATGGTCGAATTGCTGCAAAGAAACCACTACTAAAGGACACCAATAAGAAGAGACTTGCTTGGGCCAAGAAACACAAGTCGTTGACATTAGACCGGTGAAAATCTGTCCTTTTGGTTTGAGTCCAAATTTGAGATTTTTGGTTCCAATTGAGATGGTTAGGGATGAGTTGGATCGCAGAGCGAAGGAAAAGCAGCCACCAAGTGCTCAGCATATGTGGGAACTCCTTCAAGACTGTTGAAAAAGCATTCCAGGTGAAGCTGGTTGAGAGAATGCCAAGAGTGTGCAAAGCTGTCAAGGCAAAGGGTGGCTACTTTGAAGAATCTCAATTATAAAATATATTTTGATTTAACACTTTGGTTACTACATGATTCCATGTGTTATTTCCTAGTTTTGATGTCTTCGCTATTCTACAATGTAGAAAATAGTAAAAATAAAGAAATCCTTGAATGAGTAGGTGTGTTCAAACTTTTGACTTGTACTGTATGTAAATGAGCTCTGTATTTCATTCTCAATACATTTGTGAAAATTTCAAAAACACTTTCACTTTGTCATTATGGAGTATTGTGGTAGATGGGTGAGAAAATAAATACAATATGTGGATTAAGTCAAGGGGTATTAATACTTTCTGAAGGCAGTATTCAGTGAATGAGAATACCTGTACCATCCGTCTTTCTCCCTCTCTCAGGTTCACTTCTTCAACAGTTTCTTTTACGACAAGTTGAGGACGAAAGGCTACGATGGAGTCAAACGATGGACAAAGAACGTAAGAAACCCTATTTATCCCATAAATGTATTATTTTTACCCTTACGCTGGCTTTTCATGATCCTTTGTACATTCATTTTTCATTGAAATTGTAGCATACCTCACTGAACAAAAATATACTGAACAAAATTATCAACGCAACATTTTAAAGTGTTGGTCCCATGTTTCATGAGCTGAAATAAAAGATCCCATATATGTTCAATACACACAAAAAGCTTATTTCTCTTATTTTGTGCACAAATGTATTTACATCCCTGTTAGTGTTATTCCTTTGCCAAGATAATCCATCCACCTGACAGGTGTGGCATATTAAGAAGCTGATTAAACCGCATGGTCATTACACAGGTGCACCTTGTGCTGGGGACATTAAAAGGCCACTCTAAAATGTGCACTTATGTCACACAATGCGACAGATGTCTCCAAGTTTTGAGGGAGCGTGCAATTGGCATGCTGACTGTTGGAATGTCCACCAGAGCTGTTGCCAGATAATTTCATGTGAATTTKTCTACCATAAGCCGCCTCCAATGTCGTTTTGGTGAAGTTGGCAGTACGTCCAACCGGCCTCACAACTGAAGATCATGTGTGGGTGAGCAGTTTGCAGATGTCAACATAGTACCCCATAGTGGGGTTATGGTATGGGCGGGCATAAGCTACGGAGAACACAATTTGCATTTTATCGAAGGCAATTTGAATGCACAGAGATACCGTGAGGAGACCCTGAGACCCATTGTTGTGCCATTAATCCGCAGCCATCACCTCATGTTTCAGCATGATAATGCACGGCCCCATGTCGCAAGGATCTGTACACAATTCCTGGAAGCTGGAAATGTCCCAGTTCTTCCATGGCCTGCATACTCACCAGGCATGGCACCCATTAAGCATGTTTGGGATGCCCTGGATTGACGTGTACGACAGCGTGTTCCAGTTCCCGCCAATATCCAGCAACTTCACACAGTCATTGAAGAGTGGACAACATTCCACAATCAGCAGCCTGATCAACTCTAATCGAAGGAGATGTGTTGTGCTGCATGAGGGAAATGGTGGTCACTGTTTTTCTGATCCATGCCCATACATTACCTTTTTATGTATCTGTGACCAACCGATGCATATCTGTATTCCCAGTCATGTGAAATCCATAGATTAGTGCCTAATGAATTGACTGATTTCCTTATGAGCTGTAACTCACTAAAATCTTTGAAATGTATGTATCTTGCGTTTTTTATATATTTCTTCAGTGTACTTACCTGGCAGGTTTACCCAGGCGAAGCCATTGCACTCCAGTTTGTGTTGACACCTGCGAATTCCCCAAATGTGAATCTCAACGGCATACTTTATGGTAGTGGGGGAACTGCGTTCACGCTTTCTCCTGATTTTAGCTAGAAGGAATTCAGCTTTTGATGTCATTTTAGCTAACCCTAATGGTGCGTTTAGATGGTACAAGCTAGACAGTAAACCGGATTTCAATGTTTTCTATTAGAGCATGACGGTAAATGCCATTTGAGGCTGGTGGTAAATACCGTCAGCCGCCACAGTAGACGGGACTTGCTCAAACGGTAAATGCCGTTTGAGGCTGGTGGTAAATACCGTCAGCCGCCACAGTAGACGGGACTTGCCGCCAGAGTTAAAATATTTCAACTTTTGCCGTCTGCCGTAGCGGTGTTTCCTACCGCACGTTGATTTGCACTGATTGTACTAGTGTGTAGTCGTCTTTACAAATTTATTTTGTTAAAGTGCCGAACAGAAACCCAAGCCTTATAACACCCCCTTCCCCCCCCCCTTCCCCAAGAGCAAACCAAGACAGACAACACTTTCACTTCAGCCCTTTCTCTCTTCCTCCTCTCAGATGAAACTAGCACATATTACGTGTTGTTATTCATCATAAGGCTCTCACTCTACTCTATCAGGTGGACATATTCCAGAAGGACCTGCTGTTGATCCCCATCCACCTGGAGGTCCACTGGTCCCTGGTCAGCGTGGACATCCCCCGTAGGGCCATCACCTACTTCGATTCCCAACGCACACTTAACCGACGCTGCCCGAAGGTGAGTGCCTGACTGCCACTTATGACTGTCAGATTACAACAAGTCCTAAAAATCATCTATATTGATTTAGTCTGTGTTTTGAAGTGGGACTGAAATAGTTGACAGTACTCATTTTGGGTGTTAGGTATTTTATATTTAGGAGCCAGTATTAAAGCAGTTAAATGTGAAGTTGCGGACAGCATCAGCCCACTTCAAGAACTGGTCTCTATAAATGATCTGCTCTTTTCCACCACCTCCTCAGCATATTGCAAAGTACCTGCAGGCGGAGGCTGTCAAGAAAGACCAGAGAGATTTCCTCACAGGGTGGAAAGGCTATTTCAAAATGGTATGTCAAGATTTCTCAGGAATTAACAACCAGTTGATTGTTTGACTGTGTCGGGGAATATGTTTTACCAAAACATTTCGATGTGTGTTTCAGAATGTTGGTCGCCAGAACAATGACAGTGACTGCGGAGCGTTCGTTCTTCAGGTGGGTCCTAATTATAATCCTAGATGTTCATACTTGGATCTAGCGCCATGGTTCATAGCTGTCCATGTACGTCACACTCTTGTGCTGAATTCCAAATCAAGCCCTAGCCCCAAGACCTAGACACTCCTTTAAATCAGGATTGTATTAGGATCACCATTCGCTTTTGCAAATGCAGCAGCCACTCTTCCTGGGGTCCACATGAAACAATACAGAACACTAATAGACAAGAACCGCTTAAGGACAGAACGAAAATTAAAATAAAAAAAATACGAATATAGAAATAACAAAGATCCAAAACACTAGGATTTAATAGGTTTGATATGATAACTGCTTAACCTTGCCTTCTGATGGCTAGCTGGAACAATTTGGTGCCAGAAGGCCTGGACACTGCTTTGGGGGCCTTTGTTCCCTACACTAGGGCAGGGTTTCCCAAACTCTGTCCTCAGGACATCCCTGGGTGCACTTCTTTTTTTTTTTTGCCCTAGCACTACACAGCTGATTCAAATAACCAACTCATCATCAAGCTTTGATTATTTAAATCAGCTGTGTAGTGCTAGGGAAAATTCCAAAACCTGCACCCAGGCGGGGCCTGGGACAGAGTTTGGGCAACCCTGCACAATTTCTAACCTCTCTCTCTGTGTTCCTTCCAGTACTGCAAGACTCTGGCCCTGGGGCAGCCGTTCAGCTTCGGCCAGCAGGATATGCCCAAACTGAGAAGACTCATGTACAAAGAACTGTGTCACTGCAAGCTCTCGCTGTGACACCACGCCCTCTGAGGATTCTTAGCGAAGAAGCGGCAGATTCTAATGAGGAAGTGAGGGATGGTTCTAACGAGCTATGGTTAACAAGCTAGTGACTGAAAGAAAGGAAAAAAGTGTTACATTTCAAAGGAACATTTTTTCCTCTTGGCAACGACATCCAGAGACTTTACTACTATAAGTCAGGAGGGCATTTTTATATTTTCTCCCCATGTGTTTTCTGCCCTCTTTGTTTTTCTCCCTTGGGGCCCCCCCCTAGTTTTTAATTTTCATGTTCATGGTTGTTGCCTTGTGGTTGACAGAGGCCAAGTCTAAGGGTGCGTCCTAAATGGCACACTGTTCTCTATGTAGTGTACTACTTTTGACCATAGCCTTATGGGCCTTGATCAAATGCAGTACAAGGTATAGGTAATAGGGTTCCTTTTGGGACGTAAAACATGTCTGCTATTCTCTGACAGTGAAACTGTATTTTAAATTTTTTTTTAAATACATTTTATTTGGACTTGGGAGACTCTCTCTGTTTCTCTCAACAGATTTATCACCTTATCGACGCAGGAGCCCCCCAAACAGACAAGATTGGAGTGGAAACATGTGGTTATTCTAGCTTCTTTACTTAAGTTCTTGTTTTTTGTTCCTCTCTCTCGTCAGTAAAAAAAATAAACATGTTGCTAATGCTTATTGTTCATGGTGTTTTGAGGGCAGTGATTATGTTTCATATTTTGATTCAAATAAAAACTATCTGACCAGTTCATGTTGACGTCATATGGGTTGGACCATGTCGGCTACAAACAACTTTGGATCCCAAATGGCAGCCTGCCTCTCTTATAGTGCATCACTTTTGACCAGGGAAGCACATATTCTTCACAGTGGTATTACTTCATATTTCCCTCTTTCTTTTAGTAACTGAAAGCACATTGTTGATAGGTATCAAAAAGTTTTTTGGTGTGTGTTTTGAGCAGAAGTCAGATAAAACATAATTGACTGTTTTATCTTTTAAAGCATTTATTGAATTTATTAGACAATTTAAAAAATAAAAATAAATGCATACATAAGGGTGCTCCAGCCGGTGACGCCTCCACATAGAATTTAAGAAAATCATCAAGGATAACACAAGTGGTAATTCAACAAGATTAGGTGGCAATAGTTGCAACCGACAATGATGATAAGAATAAACAAACAGGGCAAGGAAGAGATGAATGAAAGTTAACTATTTCTGTCATGTATAATACGAATCGATTTGAATAGGATGGTTTTTCATGATTTTTAAGAAGATGCAATATTTGGCAGTGGTGGAAAAAGTACCCAATTATCATACTTGAGTAAAAGTAACGATACCTTAAGAAAATGACTCAAGTGAAAGTCACTAAGTAAAATACTACTTAAGTACATTTAAAAACTAATACTTTGAGTTTTAATTATCAAAAGTAAATGTAATTGCTAAAATATACTTAAGTATCAAAAGTATACATTTCAAATTCCCTATATTAAGCAAACCAGACAGCATGATTTTCTTGATWAAAAAATAATAATAATTACGGATAGCCAGGGGCACACTTCAACGCTCCGACATKATTTACAAACATTTGTGTTTAGTGAGTCTGCCAGATCAGAGGCAGTAGGGATGACCGGGTATTTTCTCTTGATAAGTGCGTGAGTTATACAATTTTCCTGTTCTGCTAAGCATTCAAAATGTAACTAGTACTTTTGTGTCAAGGAAAATATAAGGAATAAAAAGTAAACTTCATTAAACAGCTAATGAACATGCACCTGTGGAACGGTCGTTAAGACACTAACAGCTTACAGACGGTAGGCAATTAAGGTCACAGTTATGAAAACTTAGGACACTAAAGAGGCCTTTCTACTGAGACTGAAAAACACCAAAAGAAAGATGCCCAGGGTCCCTGCTCATCTGCGTGAAGGTGCCTTATGCATGCTGCAAGGAGGCATGAGGAATGCAGATGTGGCCAGGGCAATAAATTACAATGTTTGTACTGTGAGATGCCTAAGACAGCGCTACTGGGAGACAGGACGGACAGCTGATCGTCCTCGCAGTGACAAACCACGTGTAACAACACCTGCACAGGATCGGTACATTCGGACATCACCACACCTGCGGGACAGGTACAGGATGACAACAACTGCCCGAGTTACACCAGGAACGCACAATCCCTCCGTCAGTGCTCAGACTGTTCTCAATAGGCTGAGAGAGGCTGGAGTGAGGCTTGTAGGCCTGTTGTAACGCAGGTCCTCACCAGACATCACCGGCAACAATGTTGCTATGGGCACAAACCCACCGTCGCTGGACCAGACAGGACTGGCAAAAAGTGCTCTTCACTGACGAGTTGCGTTTTGTTTCACCAGGGGTGATGGTCGGAGTTGCGTTTATCGTCAAAGGAATGAGTTTTACACCGAGGTCTGTACTCTGGAGCGGGATCGATTGGAGTTGGAAGGTCCATCATGGTCTGGCGGCGTGTGTCACAGCATCATCGGACTGAGCTTGTTGTCATAGCAGGCAATCTCAATGCTGTGCGTTACAGGGAAGACATCCTCCTCCCTCATGTGGTACCCTTCCTGCAGGCTCATCCTGACATGACCCTCCAGCATGATAATGCCACCAGCCATACTGCTCGTTCTGGGCGTGATTTCCTGCAAGACAGGAATGTCAGTGTTTCTGCCATGGCCAGCGAAGAGCTCGGATCTCAATCCCATTGAGCACGTCTGGGACCTGTTGGATCGGAGGGTGAGGGCTAGGGCCATTCCCCCCAGAAATGCCGGGAACTTGCAGGTGCCTTGGGGGAAGAGTGGGGTAACATCTCCACAGCAAGAACTGGCAATCTGGTGCAGTCCATGAGGAGGAGATGCACTGCAGTACTTAATGCAGCTAGTGGCCACACCAGATACTGACTGTTACTTTTGATTTGACCACCCCTTTTCAGGGACACATTATTCCATTTCTGTTAGTCAATGTCTGTGGAACTTGTTCAGTTTATGTCTCAGTGGTTGGATCTTGTTATGTTCATACAAATATTTACACATGTTAAGTTTGCTGAAAATAAACGCAGTTGACAGTGAGAGGACGTTTCTTTTTAGCTGAGTTTACATTCTTTTCTTTAGGAAGTGTGGAGTAAAAGTTGTCAAGAATAAAATAGTAAAGTACAGATACCCCAAAAAATTACTAAGTAGTACTTTAAAGTATTTTTACTAAGTACTTTACACCACTGTATTGGGGAAAACAAAGCCATTAATCATACCTTTTATATTATTCCAAAATGTTGCTGTAACAATGTCGGATGCCAAGCAGTTGTCGTACCAGGCGGTAATGCAAACATTCAGGATGCTCTCCTGGTGCAGCTGTAGAACTATGAGGATCTGAGAACCCATGCCAAATCTTTTCAGTCTCCTGAGGGGAATAGGCTTTGTCGTGCCCTCTTCACGACTGTCTTGGTGTTTGGACCATGATAGTTTTGTTGGTGATGTGGACACCAAGGAACTTGAAGCTCTCAACCTGCTCCACTACAGCCCCGTCGATGAGAATGGCCGTGCTCGGTCCTCCTTTTCCTGTAGTCCACAATCAGCTCTTTTGTCTTGATCACGTTGAGGGAGAGGTTGTCATGTCACCACACGGCCAGGTCTCTGACCTCCTCCCTATAGGCTGTCTCACTGTTGTGTCATCGGCAAACTTAATGATGGTGTTAAAGTCGTGCTTGGCCATGTAGTCATGAGTTAACAGTGTTGAGGATCAGCGTGGCAGATGTGTTGTTACCTACCCTTACCACCTGGGCGGCCCGTCAGGAAGTCAAGGATCCAGTTGCAGGGAGGTGTTTAGTCCCAGGTCCTTAGCTTACATTAAAATAAAATAAGAGTTTTAAATATATATGAAAGACAACAAAAAATACTATTTACACACTTTCATATTCTATATAGCGCTGTGATACAATATGTTTTTTTAGATGCTAAACTTGAGTTTTTGCCTGACTAAACTCTGGTGGCAGAGCATTCCACAATGCCATGGCTCAATACATAACTGAGCAACTCATTAATCTGTTTTGTTGGGTACCGTGAAGAAACCATAGTGGCGTGTCTGGGTATGTACAGTATGTCTGTTTTGTAGTTTATGCAAAAGATTACAAAAGTGGTTAGGCATTTTCAACACACAAATGTTTCTAAAAAGTCTAGAAGAAAGTAGTCAATTCTCCTCGACCATGAAAGACTATCATGCATGTGATGTTAATTCTGTGTGTGCAGTTCAGGCGTGCTGCTTTGCAAAAATTGACTATATACCGGACAGTCATGAAGATGGGCAATATCTATTCTATTCAATTCAATTTAAGGACTTTATTGGCATGGAAACATATGTAACATTGCCAAAGCAATGAAGTAGAATAAACAAAAGTGAAATAAACAATAAAAATTAACAGTTAACACTCACAGAAGTCCAAAAGAATAAAGACATTTCAAATGTCATATTATGTATATACACGATGTTGTAACGATGTGCAAATAGTGAAAGTACAAAAAGGAAATAAAAAAACATAAATATGAGTTGTATTTACAATGGTGTTTGTTCTTCACTGGTTGCCCTTTTCTTGTGGCAACATGTCACAAATCTTGCTGCTGTGGTGGCACACTGTGGTATTTCACCAGTGGGGGGTTAGAAGGATTACTTTATCCTATCCTAGGTATTCCTTAAAGAGGTGGGGTTTCAGGTGTCTCCGGAAGGTGGTGATTGACTCCGCTGACCTGGCGTCGTGAGGAGTTTGTTCCACCATTGGGGTGCCAGAGCAGCGAACAGTTTTGACTGGGCTGAGCGGGAACTGTACTTCCTCAGAGGTAGGGAGGCGAGCAGGCCAGAGGTGGATGAACGCAGTGCCCTTGTTTGGGTGTAGGGCCTGATCAGAGCCTGAAGGTACGGAGGTGCCGTTCCCTCACAGCTCCGTAGGCAAGCACCATGGTCTTGTAGCGGATGCGAGCTTCAACTGGAAGCCAGTGGAGAGAGCGGAGGAGCGGGGTGACGTGAGAGAACTTGGGAACATTGGATGTTCAGTTATCATCATGGTCAAGTCATATTGACAAAATTCCTGTGAAGATGGGAAGAGGTAGGTCTGTTATAAAAACACGTTACACGTTTTTGACACAAAGATCAACTGACTAGTTCTGAATAACTAGTCAGTTGATCTTTGTGTCAAAAACGTGTAACGTGTTTTTATAACAGACCTACCTCTTCCCATCTTCACAGGAATTTTGTCAATATGACTTGATCATGATGATAACTGAACATCCAATGTTACTCCTCAAAAGTGTGCTATTTGAACCCAGGGTAGAGTGGAGCAGAGGTTGCCCATCACATCTCTCAGATGTTGTTTTATGGTGAACATTACCAAAGCAAACGACGTTAGTCATCATTCGATTCGTTTTATCTCCATGACTAAAAACAGAGGGTAGTCTAGGTAAGTGATTATGCTTAAATTAATCATGTTATCCCACATAAACTGAAGCAGTATACGTTGCGAAAATAGGAGACGTCTTCTAATGCCGCTTTCAAATGTTAGTCGGAACTTGTAGGACATTTTCGACTTGTTGATTCGTTGAACGCGGCACGTGTATAACTACAACCAGTTATCAAGTCGAACATTTCCAAATGTCCTAGTTACGACTAGCACTTGAACGCGGCATAATTATTACTTAAATTTGTGAAGTGAAGATATGTTGACGTGCAGACTTGTGCAGGGCTCTGGTCATATTGTTTGTTTCACATGAACTAGCCCTGGATCGGTTTTAGAATTCTTATTCTTGAATGAGATTTTCTAACAGGACCAAAAACGCTGTTCTAAGATCAGTGTCCGAGCGCGCTCAATGTTGCAAAGGAAATACCCAATGAAAACCGACATTAAGACTGCTTTTGCCCAATAGCTACATGCAATGGGAGGGTTATGCACCATATCCCGCCTGCTTGTGTGCAAATAAACGCGATTATGCTGTCAATCACTTATTTAATGACGTATGAATTAGCCAATGATATGTCATAGTGGGTGGAGTCACAATTGATTGACATAGAGCTGCTGCAATGAAATCGCTAGTTTGCTCATCACGTTGACGTATATATAAGGTTCCTACCACATTCTCATCCTTTGTGATAATGTCGGCTGAGTATGAAGATAGGTAAGGAATGAACGCATATAGTTGGCAATGTATTGCGTAATATTGTTTAAGTTGTCATTTTAAATAGAAATATGAAATTTGTAACGCATGTGATCTGAAAACGTATGCAATGTTTGAAGCGAAATTGTTTGTTTACAGTCGCTAGCATATTACGGGCTAGCCAGTTAATGTTAATTTAGTGAACGTTAGCTCGTTTAAAGGTCCATCGACCCGGCTTTTTGAGAACTTTTGACTTATCTGTAACGTCGAAAGACAGCGTTTTATTGTCAATGGTCTTAAAAGCTGGTGAATTGAGAAACATGGGGTAGGTTTGATTTGAAAACCCCTGCCAGATCGTTAGCCCAACTTGCTAATTTTCAGTGCGGAGATGCGGCGGTGCCGGTTTCTCCGCATACACTTGAGTGAGGCTTTTCAAGCCTGGTCTAGGCCTTTCCGGAATACCGCCTGATGTGTTAATCTAGTATTGATAAACCCTACTTTTGAACATACGACGACCWATTTATCTTGTTCAGGGCAACATGGTGACAAATTACAGGTCAGCTGGATGGCGAGTGCAGGGGGAAYTTTCACGCACATGGTCGTCGTAGTTAACGGTACTTGCGAGACAATGGCAGGCCTTATGATAAAGATGGATTGATTTACGATTGCTATCTTTTTTTTCTGACCTACTTAGCACACCGTACACGACTAGTGTATTTAAAAAATGGTCGAGATGTGATATAGATTAAGCTGCCAAATACATCGAAAAAAGGCTCTACTTTGGGCCTAGTTGGCTGGCTAGCAAGCTAATCCTAGTTTGACACGTATATGTAAACCTGGTACCTACCAATCGTTTTCATAGGGCTTACTTTCAGTAGGAAAATGCATTACTCGGATGTTCAAAAACAGACAATGTTTTGTTTTCTGATTTATTTAACTAATTTTGTATATTCAGTCGTTTACGCTTACTGTTATCCCTCTAGCTATCACCAGCATTCAGGCCGTGAAAAACGACCATCTTGAAATGGCGGCTATGTAGACCATGGGGCAATTTTTCCTCGGAAAATGCCGCGCCTCCCTCGACGTTATCWACAGAACAATCTCCAGTGTGCAATTCTGCTGTTCGGCAATAGTATTAACGCTTATGAGAAGTTTAGCTGACATATTCAAAAAAAAAATCTGTTATAGTACTGTCATCACCAAAAACAGTTTATTACTGGGACGTACCCGCTTGTCTAGTGTAGCCTAACGATATTTCTCGACGTTTTTTAAAGCTACAATATGCCAACTTTAGATTGTGAAGCATAGTATTTCCCTAGTGTCATTATCGCTTTGGTGTTTTTAATAATGACCATCTACTGCTGTTCAATTTCAGACCTCCCAGAGACAATGGCCCAGAGGGCATGGAGCCAGATGGGATCATTGAGGTGTGTATTGCTTCTGTGTGACAACTTCTACATGGATGTGAAAGACTAGCTAGATACGCAATAGTGTGAAATCTTCCTAATTAAAGCAAACACTGTACATACTCAGATGGTCAAGATATTGTGTAATGAGGCCTACCTTGCTAATTGGTTCCCCAAATCTCCAATGTATGAAGTTAGATGTGCAGTTGCTGAAGGATGGCTGGTTTTTACCTAGTTTGAATGCACTGTCAACTAAAACTGGATAATATTGTCTGCTAACTTACTAAAATATAATGTGGATGTCTATATTCTGCCCTCAACCTACAGAGCAACTGGAATGAGATCGTGGACAGTTTTGATGAGATGAACCTGGGTGAGAAGCTGCTCAGGGGAATCTATGCCTATGGTTTTGAGAAACCCTCCGCTATCCAGCAGAGGGCCATCCTCCCTTGTATCAAGGGTGAGTACTCAACCACACCCACTTTTCAGATGCAAGGCATAATGGTAAAATACTACATCTAAACCTTGTGGATTATTCCAACGGGGAACTTGCCATGTCACTACAGTGACTGAAATCTACATTTTTCTTAGCTCGTCCGCTTGAAAAGACGACTAACAGTCACTTAAACGGAAGGTACTAAAAGTGCTTAAGTCTTTCCTTCTGCATGTTGACTTCATGCCCCTGTCAACTGGGCAAGGCGGTGTCCTCTAATGACACGAGAATCAGTCCATGTTCATCCCAGCCAGCTCTGTTCAGTGAGGAATAGGCTGGTTCATGCTATGGGCACAAATGACATAAACTAGTCGAATTTTGGTCTAAGTAGCTGATATTTACTGCCTTATTGAAACAATTCTGAAAGCAAACTGGTATTGGTTGGGGGTGCTTTCTGGTCTAGTTTGTGTTTTGATGTAACATTCTAGGGAAAAGCATTGGATAACACCCAAAGAGTAACGGTATAGGAAACCTACCACTAAATCAGCCGTAGTGTGTATGAACTTTATTTATATGTTGAGCTTGGCATTCTTGTCTGTCTCCAGGTTATGATGTGATTGCACAGGCTCAGTCTGGTACTGGGAAGACTGCGACCTTTGCCATCTCCATCCTGCAGCAGATTGACATGGAGCTGAAGGGCACACAAGCCCTGGTCCTGGCTCCCACCAGAGAGTTGGCTCAGCAGGTGTGTTGACAAGGGAGGAGAGGGGATGAGCTGGACAATAAAAGGAATTAAAAACAAATGGGTAATGTTCACATCTCTAGCATGAAACCGTTGCATTTCTTGTCCTGTGGTCCTATATCCAAGAATTGCATTTGAAGTAACTTTAGTGGGTTTAGTTTCTGGCTTATCATTGACTGCTTTTAAAACATGCCACAAAGCTAACTTTGGTTTGGCCTGGGTTTAAGTAGCTGCCACTGAAGCCAGAGGTGTCGATAGTTTTGAAATGTTAACAGCTGACATTTTGCTAACCCTGGGTCAACCCTGAGAAATGTCACAATTCCAAACTTGGGACTTTTTGTTTGTTGACCTCATTAACCCCCCTGTCAACTGGGCAAGGCAGTGTCCTCTAATGGCACTGAGTCTTATATCTGGCAGGGGAAGAGAAACAGTCCATGTTCATCCCAGCCAGCTCTGTTCAGTGAGGAATAGGCTGGTTCATGCTATGGGCACAGATGTATATCTGATGTGCTTCCAACATATACAGTTGAGAGGTTTCCCACATCAAAACAGGTGGCAGTCTTACAAACTACAGTGTTGTCTTGAGTAAAGAACACAACCCCGCTATAGTCTGAAACCATTCTATATTTCTCCCCTGATTGTTAATTTGAACATTACTATAATAACTCCTCCTCCCCTCAATAGATCCAGAAGGTCATCCTGGCACTGGGTGACTACATGGGAGCCTCCTGCCATGCCTGTATTGGAGGGACCAACGTCCGTAACGAGGTCACCAAGCTGCAGGCTGAGGCCCCTCACATAGTGGTGGGGACCCCTGGTCGCGTGTTTGATATGTTGAACCGCAAATACCTGGGTAAGTAGGGGTTAAACGGTTCATTGACCATCAATGGGTGAATTTCTTTCTTAAAAATAAAATAAAAAAAAAAGTAATTTTATACACGTTATCTAATTCACCACATGTAGTAGTTGACCAATAAATAGTGTAGRGGTAACATCAATGGTTTGTTGCACATTTTGTTCCTTAGTAGCACCCAGGTGTGCAGTTCATAAGGCCTTTGATTGGCGGGGTAGGTTTCTAGAGCTGTATAATGATGAAATCCATGCGTGTCAACTGACTCTGGAACCCCCTGAGTGTTCTAGTTCTACCACTCAGCGTTCTGTTTAGTTCTTACCACTCAGCGTTCTGTTGGCTGGTGTGTTCTGGACCTCAGGGCTCTGGAACTCATGATCAGATTCCACACTGGCTGAATACAGTATTTTTCAATGACTCAACTTGATTTGCACATAGTAAATGCATTGAATCAGATTGTTCACTGGGCATTTGCCCTCATTTTATCCCTTCTGCCATGAATGTAGTAGTGATAATACCAGTGAAGAAAGAATGAAGTGACTACTTGTAGATGTATTTTCAATGTTGCATCACTCCACCTTGCCTCCATGCAGCCTCCAAGAACATCAAGATGTTTGTGCTGGATGAGGCTGATGAGATGTTGAGTCGTGGTTTCAAGGACCAGATCTACGAGATCTTCCAGAAGCTCCCCACCAGCACGCAGGTATGTCATTCTGACTTGTACTAACCCCAACCCACCAGCACTATTACACCCATCTGTAGTAGCTCGAATCTGATTGGAAGTAACTTTTTTTTGACATTCCTGTATCTGTTTCCTCTAGCTTGAAATATTTGCCATTGTAGTCATTGCTAAAGTGCATTGTCTTAAGGACATTTAGTTAGATTGCACAAGTTACTTGTTACACCTTTCAGCTAACTGGTCTGTAGGACAGGCTTAACTGCATTGCTGTGTACTTTGCTTTTAGTTATGAACTTGATTCAGTTTAACTGCTCTCCAGTGACTGCCTCAGTCCCAACCCATAACTTATTAGCAGTTTACAACTTAGTCACCTGTTGCCCAACTTTCAGTTTACAACTGTTCAGCACACCAGTCACTCCTGTGGGTGTGGTTGGCATTGCCTCTTCCCTGAGGTTGAACTGTTGTTGACTTCAAGGGGCTATTCATCTGGTGTGAAGGTCCATTCTCCGCCCTTGCTGCTCCGAGATCCAGAAACTGTGGTAGAGGTCGACCGATTAATCGGCTGATTATTTTATTTGTAATAATGACAATTACAACAATACTGAATGAACACTTATTTTATTTGTAATGACAATTACAACAATACTTATTAACACTTAACGTAATATAGTACATCAATAAAATCAATTTAGCCCAAAATAAATAATGAAACATGGCCAATTTGGTTTAAATAATGCAAAAACAAAGTGTTGAAGAAAGTAAAAGTGCAATATGTGCCATGTAGGGAAACTAACGTTTAAGTTCCTTGCTCAGAACATGAGAACATATGAAAGCTGGTGGTTCCTTTTAACATGCGTCTTCAATATTCCCAGGTAAGAAGTTTTAGGTTATAGTTAATATAGGAGTTATAGGATTTTTTCCTCGCTATATGATTTGTGTTTCATATACCTTTGACAATTGGGTGTTCTTATAGGCACTTTAGTATTGCCAGTGTAACAGTATAGCTTCCGTGCCGCTCCTCGCTCAAACCAGGAACACATCGACAACAGCCACCCTCCTAGCAGCGTTACCCATCCAGAGCAAGGGGAACAACTACTCCAAGTCTCAGAGCGAGTGACGTTTGAAACACTATTAGCGTGCACCATGCTAACTAGCTAGCCATTTCACATCAGTTACACCAGCCTAATCTTGGGAGTTGATAGGCTTGAAGTCATGAACAGCGTAATGCTTGGAGCATTGCGAWGGGCTGCTGGCAAAACGCACGGACGTGTTTGAATGAATACTTACTAGCCTGCTTGAGCCTAACATTGCTCAGTCAGACTGCTCTATCAAATCAGACTTAATTATGATAATATGAGCCGTAGGTCATTAATATGGTCGAATCTGGAAACTATCATCTCAAACAAAATGTTTATTCTTTCAGTGAAATACGGARCCGTTCCGTATTTTATCTAACGGATGGCATCCCTAAGTCTAAATATTCCTGTTACATTGCACAACCTTCAATGTTATGTCATAGTTATGTAAAATTCTGGCAAATTAGTTGAGCAGGCGGCCCAAACGGTTGCATATACCCTGAACGCAATGAACGCAAGAGAAGTGACACAATTTCACATGGTTAATATTGCCTGCTAACCTGGATTTTCTTTTAGCTAAATGTGCGGGTTTAAATATATATACTTCTGTGTATTGATCTTAAGAAAGGCATTGGTGTTTATGGTTAGCTGCAGTCGTGCGACTATTGTGCTTTTTTTGCAAATGCGCTTTTGTAAATCATCCCCCGTTTGGCGAAGTTGGCTGTCTTTGTTAGGAAGAAATAGTCTTCACGCAGTTCGCAACGAGCCAGGCGGCCCAAACTKCTGCCTATACCCTGACTCTGTTGCACGGGAAGTGACACAAAGAAATTCATGTTAGCAGGCAATATTAACTAAATATGCAGGTTTAAAAATATATACTTGTGTATTGATTTTAAGGAAGGCATGGATGTGGGTAGGTACACGGTGGAGCAACGCAACGATTATATGCGCACCGCATCGATTATATACAACGCAGGACACGCTAGATAAACTAGTAATATCATCAACCATGTGTAGTTAATGCAACCGCTGTGTCAGATTTCAAAAACTTTACGGAAAACGCACACCATGCAATAATCTGAGACGGCGCTCGGATATAAACAACATTTCTCCACCATGTTGGAGTCAACAGAAATACAAAATTACATGATAAATATTCCCTTTGATCTTCATCAGAATGCACTCCCAGGAATCCTATTTCCACAAATTGTTGTTTTGTTCGATAATGTCCATTATTTATGTCCAAGTAGCTACTTTTGTTAGCATGTTTAGTATACACATCCAAACGATCGTGCCGATCCAGGCGAACGTCGGACAAAAACTTCAAAGTTATATTACAGGTCGAAATAACTTGTCAAACTAACTATAGAATCAATCTTCAGGATGTTATCCTAAATATTCAATAACGTTCCAACCGGAGAATTTCTTTTTTGTCTGTAGAAATAATGGACCGCAAGTCGCTATCATGTGGAATGCGCGTGACCAGGACCTGGCTCTCTGCCAGACCACTGACTCAAACAGCCCCCATCCACCCTAACRTCACAGTAGAAGCTTAATTCAATGTTCTACAGACTGTTGGCATCTAGTGGAAGGTGTAGGAAGTGCAAAAAGATCCATATCCCACTGGCATTTCAATAGGCGATGAGTTGAAAATCGAACTGCGTCAGAATTCCCACTTCCTTTTTTGGTTTTTGCCTGCCATATGAGTTCTGTTATACTCAGACATGATTCAAACCGTTTTAGAAACTTCAGTGTTTTCTATCCAATAATAATATGCATATATTAGCATCTGGGACAGAGTAGGAGGCAGTTCACTTTGGGCATGCTATACATCCAAAGTGAAAATGCTGCCCCCATCCCTAAAAAGTTGACTAGTGATTATAGTTTTTTTTATAAGATCAGTTTAATGCTAGCTAGCAACTTACCTTGGCTTCTTACTGCATTCGCGTAACAGGCAGGCTCCTCGTGGAGTGCAATGAGAGGCAGGTGGTTAAAGTGTTGGACTAGTTAACCGTAAGGTTGCAAGATTGAATCCCCGAGCTGACAAGGTAAAAATCTGTCGTTCTGCCCATGAACAAGGCAGTTAACCCACCGTTCTAGGCCGTCATTGAAAATAAGAATTGTTCTTAACTAACTTGCCTAGTTAAATAAAGGTGTAAAAATAAATATGGCCAAATCGGTGTCCAAAAATACTGATTACCGATTGTTATGAGAACTTGAACTCGGCCATTCCGATTAATCGGTCGACCTCTGAACTGTGGTAGTGTCTATTTGTTAGGTGAATGGAAGAGTTCTCCCCACCAAGATAAGCATAACTAACCTTGTATGGTGGCCAACTATCGGTCCTTCGGAAGAGTTTTGATCTGCCGCACCCCCTTGAATCAACTTTTGTCTTGTCGGTAGGAAACCATGCGCCTGTAAAACTAAGTAGAATATTTTATCTAAAATGTCTTGCTTGATTTGTTTTAAATCACTTTTGGGAGACGTCCCTCTTGACAAAGGCGCCTAGTGAATTGACTCTCCCGCTCCTCGATTACCTTTGACCTTTTTCTTAGGGAGGCGAAGACTTAGGCGTTAAGCAAATACAATTGCCGAAAGGCCATTGACTTAAACACATCTAACATCCCTTTATTTTTCCTGTTACATCAAGTAGTTAAACATGCCCTTTAACCTCTGCCACCCCTCTAGGTGGTGCTGCTGTCTGCCACCATGCCCCAGGATGTCCTGGAGGTCACCAAGAAGTTCATGCGTGAGCCAATCCGCATCCTGGTCAAGAAGGAGGAGCTTACCCTGGAGGGTATCAGACAGTTCTACATCAATGTGGAGAAAGAGGTGTGCGTTGCCCTTGGGCACAGATCTAAGATGGGGTTGCATTTGGTCTATTATCTCGCTAGAATCGATTTAGCCTGTTTTCTGACGAGATAGTTGAGTACATCCTATGGCTGCGCTGCCTTCAATTCTGAGGTGTTACGATTCAGTAATGTAGCAGAATCTTATCCAAACTTTCAAAATGGCTGCTGTAATCCAATGGGGGGGGCGGGGGGTTGATGAAACTAATCCATGTCAACTGATCCCAGAACCCCTTGGGCCTCCCGGTGGCCAGTTGGCATTCTGTCAGCTGGTTGTTAGCGTGGCCTCAGGCTCCCTGGGCGTGATCTGACTAAAGCTGTGAATGGCACACCTTCATGATTTACTATCCTGCCAAAGGCTTTCCACTTGTGAGATTTTGGCTCATAGATAATTGGACCATGGTAGAGAAGTATAAGTAAAAATATTGGTAGTAAATCATCTGCATTGATGCGTTCTATACTTCTATTTTGGCCATTTGTACCTAAACTCGCAAGGCTAAACTAAATGATACTAAAGCTACTTCTGTTCAGACCATATCCAAATTTGGGAAGGTTATCAATGTGAGTGACTAAACTCACATCCTTGACTGCCAGTCATCTTCTAACCATTCTCAATGTCTCCCCTCTACCAGGAGTGGAAGCTTGACACCCTGTGTGATCTCTATGAGACCCTGACAATCACCCAGGCTGTGATCTTCATCAATACTAGGAGGAAGGTGGACTGGCTCACTGAGAAGATGCATGCCAGGGATTTTACTGTGTCCGCTCTGGTAAGACGAGGACCCTTTTGACTAGCCCAAGGTCGGATAGAGTGCACCACATGCATCGCTGCTGTAATGTCGTATGTGCCCTCTATTCACTTCTATGGACTGACCTGACTACTCTAGCTGTTGCTATGAAATCTCTAGCAGAGTAAGGAACCACCTTTGAACTTGAGATTACTTGGGCTTCAGCCATAGCATGAATTTAACTTGACCTTACGCTACAGACTAAATGCTGGAGAATTGAAACTAACGGTTTCATTTACGGTAATTTTAGATTGAGGCACTGCATGGTCAATTCAACATCTGCATTTGGCCATGCAGAATTTACGGTGATACAGCTTCTGCAGAAGTCAGGGCATTCCTGCTTCAGCTTCACGGCGCTGTTGTCAAGGAGCTTGTTTATACAGGACCTCTTGCCCCCACCTATCGTCAACCAATCATGTCAATGCGGACTATATGGAGTCCTCGGCCTTGTTACAATATTTGGGGGTGCAATGCGGTACAGAGCTCAGTTTGGTCTCTGCGTGCCTCTGGAGGCTCCACAATTGCGTCACACCCTCCATACGGCGTCTCACATCTTTCAGATCAAGCTTAAATTGACTCTAAGATTTGTGACCCAGGCACAAGGCAATCAAAGTATGTTCAAAGTGTAGTCTGATTTCCTTAATGTAGCTGTCAATGTGGGGTTGTCCCATGCAATTAGTGTGCGCGGCAAGTCAATGGGGTCGGAATTCTATTTATACGGTCTGACTTCACCCCCCCCTGTCAACTGGGCAAGGCGGTGTCCTCTAAAGGCACTGAATCTTATATCTGGCAGGGGAAGAGAATCAGTCCATGTTCATCCAGCCAGCTCTGTTCAGTGAGGAATAGGCTGGTTCATGCTATGGGCATAGATGTTATTTTCACATTGTGTATAGCATTTTGACAACCCAGTCAAAAGGCCATCGTGGCATTACCACGCCAAAGATAGTCTACAATATCCAAACTGGACCCTGGGTCCAAAGGAATCTCTCATACCAATGTCTTATGCATTCGTATGACTTGTAGCTCATGTCTTGTCTCTTCCAGCACGGCGACATGGACCAGAAGGAGAGGGACTTGATCATGAGGGAGTTCCGTTCAGGCTCCAGCAGGGTTCTCATCACCACTGACCTGCTGGTAAGTCCCTTCCTGTTAATGGTGTCCCACTAATGGTTGCCCCCACCCACTCCCTGTTAGTTTGAGCCCAGAACTCTCCTACCAGCTTGGTCTTAGGTAGTGAATTTAGTCTGCTCTCCAGTGACTAGGTTCAAAGTCCCAACTCATGACTTATTAGCGGTTTACAACTGTTCTCTAATGTAATGTCTGTTTCCTTGTTGGCTGACTATACCAAACATGTGCGTCCTCTTATGCTTTGTCACCAGTCGAAGTACAGCGCTAATGAGTGATTATTCCCTTGGTCTCTGTCCCGCTCCAGGCCAGAGGTATCGATGTCCAGCAGGTGTCCCTGGTCATCAACTATGATCTGCCCACCAATAGGGAGAACTACATCCACAGGTGACTAAAAGTGCAATTCCTAGAAGGCAGCGTTAGAATTGAACATTATGATCCATGCAGAGCAATATATTGACACCGGGGTGGTTTATGTGCCTACATATATCTGACTTTGTAGGTGGCACCTCTTATTGCTTCATACCATTATGAACGTGCTCAAGCGACAGTGTAGTGTTGGCCCTAAAGTTCTGACACCCTCAGTCATTCTGACAGAGGCCAACGACTAGTCTGAATTACACTGCCATTGCTAAAGTAGTCAAATATTACTTATGTAACAACTTTGCCAGCATGCCAGTTTTACTTTAGACTGATGTCAATGTTGCGCGCTAGCCAATTGTCAAAAGACTTTCTAATGGTGTGCTCCACTCAAATATTATACACTTTAAATGATCAAAGGTTTTCCTAACTACTTTTCAATGTCATTGTATTTCCAAGCCACTGAAATGCACTTGATAATCATCAGTGCTCATTTATTAGAATGCTCAGTTGTGCATCTGCAACCATGAAAGTAAGCGTAGGTTTCTAGAGCTGTATAATGATGAAATCCATGCGTGTCAACTGACTCTGGAACCCCCTGAGTGTTCTAGTTCTACCACTCAGCGTTCGGTTCTAGTTCTACCACTCAGCGTTCTGTTGGCTGGTGTGTTCTGGACCTCAGGGCTCTGGAACTCATGATCAGATTCCACACTGGCTGAATACAGCGTATTTGATGGAAGTTGTGATTCCTTTCCATGTTCTCTTACAATGCATTTAGTGGAGTACACTGGTTAGACTTACAGAATTGGGGGAAACAAATGGCTAAATGTGAACTGTCAATGGTTCCAGATAATGGGTTGAACTGATCTCTTGTCCAGTAGCACCAAGCAGCTCCTCTACATGCAGCAGGTCCATTTCAACATGTCAACCAAAAGAGATGCAACTAAATATCCAACCTAAACCCTCCATTCTCTCCGGTCAGGATTGGTCGAGGGGGTCGTTTTGGCCGCAAGGGAGTTGCCATCAACATGGTGACTGAGGAGGACAAGCGCACGCTGAGGGACATCGAGACGTTCTACAACACCACTGTTGAGGAGATGCCCATGAATGTGGCTGACCTCATCTAGATTCTGGAAGATTTCCTTCTGCCCCGCCCCAAACCTTCTGTCCTCTCTCAATCCCCTTGGCTTCAACAAAACCCCAAACCCAATAGCCCCCTCCAATCGGTTAAAACGACGATCACTCAGATCCTGGAGCCCTCCCCCTCTTGACCGGAAATCCGATCCTATTTCACCTTTGATTCCTATCCTTGTGATTGAATACCGACTGGTATTCAAACTCAATACAAATGATTTTACTCTTACACTGGGGTTTTTGTCTTGTCCTCATGGCCCTTTACGGTATTCTGGTCAGGTAAGTATAGTATAGCTTAAGTTCTACCCCACCCACACCACTTTCCAAAGTCAAAAATGCATTGTCGATGGGGTTGTTCCTCTTTGGAACAACCCCTGACACCCTGAGATGGTTCTAAATTATTGGGTGCCCAAGCACTAAGGACTGATACTGGGTGATTAGTTGACTCCCCATAGAGTTTGATAGAGGGCACACATGCATCTTAGCCGTAATGGCTTTTGTGCATTTTAGTTATTTAGCAGATGCTCTTATCCAGAGTGTCTTACAGGAGCAAT
>NC_036876.1:438772-498653 GCF_002910315.2 Salvelinus sp. IW2-2015 | reverse complement strand
GGGGGGGGGGGGGGGTTGATGAAACTAATCCATGTCAACTGATCCCAGAACCCCTTGGGCCTCCCGGTGGCCAGTTGGCATTCTGTCAGCTGGTTGTTAGCGTGGCCTCAGGCTCCCTGGGCGTGATCTGACTAAAGCTGTGAATGGCACACCTTCATGATTTACTATCCTGCCAAAGGCTTTCCACTTGTGAGATTTTGGCTCATAGATAATTTGGACCATGGTAGAGAAGTATAAGTAAAAATATTGGTAGGTAAATCATCTGCATTGATGCGTTCTATACTTCTATTTTGGCCATTTGTACCTAAACTCGCAAGGCTAAACTAAATGATACTAAAGCTACTTCTGTTCAGACCATATCCAAATTGTGGAAGGTTATCAATGTGAGTGACTAAACTCACATCCTTGACTGCCTAGTCATCTTCTAACCCATTCTCAATGTCTCCCCTCTACCAGGAGTGGAAGCTTGACACCCTGTGTGATCTCTATGAGACCCTGACAATCACCCAGGCTGTGATCTTCATCAATACTAGGAGGAAGGTGGACTGGCTCACTGAGAAGATGCATGCCAGGGATTTTACTGTGTCCGCTCTGGTAAGACGAGGACCCTTTTGACTAGCCCATAAGGTCGGATAGAGTGCACCACATGCATCGCTGCTGTAATGTCGTATGTGCCCTCTATTCACTTCTATGGACTGACCTGACTACTCTAGCTGTTGCTATGAAATCTCTAGCAGAGTAAGGAACCACCTTTGAACTTGAGATTACTTGGGCTTCAGCCATAGCATGAATTTAACTTGGACCTTACGCTACAGACTAAATGCTGGAGAATTGAAACTAACGGTTTCATTTACGGTAATTTTAGATTGAGGCACTGCATGGTCAATTCAACATCTGCATTTGGCCATGCAGAATTTACGGTGATACAGCTTCTGCAGAAGTCAGGGCATTCCTGCTTCAGCTTCACGGCGCTGTTGTCAAGGGAGCTTGTTTATACAGGACCTCTTGCCCCCACCTATCGTCAACCAATCATGTCAATGCGGARCTATATGGAGTCCTCGGCCTTGTTACAATATTTGGGGGGTGCAATGCGGTACAGAGCTCAGTTTGGTCTCTGCGTGCCTCTGGAGGCTCCACAATTGCGTCACACCCTCCATACGGCGTCTCATACATCTTTTCAGATCAAGCTTAAATTGACTCTAAGATTTGTGACCCAGGCACAAGGCAATCAAAGTGATGTTCATAAGTGTAGTCTGATTTCCTTAATGTAGCTGTCAATGTGGGGTTGTCCCATGCAATTAGTGTGCGCGGCAAGTCAATGGGGTCGGAATTCTATTTATACGGTCTGACTTCACCCCCCCCTGTCAACTGGGCAAGGCGGTGTCCTCTAATGGCACTGAATCTTATATCTGGCAGGGGAAGAGAATCAGTCCATGTTCATCCCAGCCAGCTCTGTTCAGTGAGGAATAGGCTGGTTCATGCTATGGGCACAGTGACACAACTTATTATTTTCACATTGTGTATAGCATTTTGACAACCCAGTCAAAAGGCCATCGTGGCATTACCACGCAAAGATAGTCTACAATATCCAAACTGGACCCTGGTCCAAAGGAATCTCTCATACCAATGTCTTATGCATTCGTATGACTTGTAGCTCATGTCTTGTCTTCTTCCAGCACGGCGACATGGACCAGAAGGAGAGGACTTGATCATGAGGGAGTTCCGTTCAGGCTCCAGCAGGGTTCTCATCACCACTGACCTGCTGGTAAGTCCCTTCCTGTTAATGGTGTCCCATAATGGTTGCCCCCACCCACTCCCTGTTAGTTTGAGCCCAGAACTCTCCTACCAGCTTGGTCTTAGGTAGTGAATTTAGTCTGCTCTCCAGTGACTAGGTTCAAAGTCCCAACTCATGACTTATTAGCGGTTTACAACTGTTCTCTAATGTAATGTCTGTTTCCTTGTTGGCTGACTATACCAAACATGTGCGTCCTCTTATGCTTTGTCACCAGTCGAAGTACAGCGCTAATGAGTGATTATTCCCTTGGTCTCTGTCCCGCTCCAGGCCAGAGGTATCGATGTCAGCAGGTGTCCCTGGTCATCAACTATGATCTGCCACCAATAGGGAGAACTACATCCACAGGTGACTAAAAGTGCAATTCCTAGAAGGCAGCGTTAGAATTGAACATTATGATCCATGCAGAGCAATATATTGACACGGGGTGGTTTATGTGCCTACATATATCTGACTTTGTAGGTGGCCTCTTATTGCTTCATACCATTATGAACGTGCTCAAGCGACAGTGTAGTGTTGGCCTAAAGTTTGACACCCTCAGTCATTCTGACAGAGGCCAACGACTAGTCTGAATTACACTGCCATTGCTAAAGTAGTCAAATTTACTTATGTAACAATTTGCCAGCATGCCAGTTTTACTTTAGACTGATGTCAATGTTGCGCGCTAGCCAATTGTCAAAAGACTTTCTAATGGTGTGCTCCACTCAAATATTATACACTTTAAATGATCAAAGGTTTCCTAACTACTTTTCAATGTCATTGTATTTCCAAGCCACTGAAATGCACTTGATAATCATCAGTGCTCATTTATTAGAATGCTCAGTTGTGCATCTGCAACCATGAAAGTAAGCGTAGGTTTCTAGAGCTGTTAAATGATGAAATCCATGCGTGTCAACTGACTCTGGAACCCTGAGTGTTCTAGTTCTACCACTCAGCGTTCTGTTGGCTGGTGTGTTCTGGACTCAGGGCTCTGGAACTCATGATCAGATTCCACACTGGCTGAATACAGCGTATTTGATGGAAGTTGTGATTCCTTTCCATGTTCTCTTACAATGCATTTAGTGGAGTACACTGGTTAGACTTACAGAATTGGGGGAAACAAATGGCTAAATGTGCATGTCAATGGTTCCAGATAATGGTTGAACTGATCTCTTGTCCAGTAGCACCAAGCAGCTCCTCTACATGCAGCAGGTCCATTTCAACATGTCAACCAAAAGAGATGCAACTAATATCCAACCTAAACCCTCCATTCTCTCCGGTCAGGATTGGTCGAGGGGGTCGTTTTGGCCGCAAGGGAGTTGCCATCAACATGGTGACTGAGGAGGACAAGCGCACGCTGAGGACATCGAGACGTTCTACAACACCACTGTTGAGGAGATGCCATGAATGTGGCTGACCTCATCTAGATTCTGGAAGATTTCCTTCTGCCCCGCCCCAAACCTTCTGTCCTCTCTCAATCCCCTTGGCTTCAACAAAACCCCAAACCCAATAGCCCCCCCAATCGGTTAAAACGACGATCACTCAGATCCTGGAGCCCTCCTCTTGACCGGAAATCCGATCCTATTTCACCTTTGATTCCTATCCTTGTGATTGAATACCGACTGGTATTCAAACTCAATACAAATGATTTTACTCTTACACTGGGTTTTTGTCTTGTCCTCATGGCCCTTTACGGTATTCTGGTCAGGTAAGTATAGTATAGCTTAGTTCTACCCCACCCACACCTTTCCAAAGTCAAAATGCATTGTCGATGGGTTGTTCCTCTTTGGACCCCTGACACCCTGAGATGGTTCTAAATTATTGGGTGCAAGCACTAAGGACTGATACTGGGTGATTAGTTGACTCCATAGAGTTTGATAGAGGGCACACATGCATCTTAGCCGTATGGCTTTTGTGCATTTTAGTTATTTAGCAGATGCTCTTATCCGAGTGTCTTACAGGAGCAATTTCTGTTAAGTGCCTTGCTCAAGGGATTTTTTTTTTCAGTTGTCTCTTGGGGTTTTGGGCCAGTAATCTAAAGGTTGCTGGTAACGCTCTTAACCACTAGGCTACCTGCCGTCTGTGCCCTCTATTTAACTTAATGGACTGACCTGACCACCTTAGTTGTGGTTGTCTACTCTTTACCCCCAATTGATGCAATTAATGGCATTTGTGTATAATGTTGGGAAGTGACTAGCTTTTTAGTTAGGGTGACTCTGGCTGCATCTGACACTGTACCCTATTCCCTATATACTGCACTATGTAGGCTACAGGGTGCAATTTTGGACGCATCTCACTATTGTGACGTGCTTCATTGCTCTCCAGTCAGTGGGTGTTAATAGTTCTTAAGTGTGACTATAAAATTACTATTGCCCTTTTGGGGGGGGGGGGGTTCTTGGAGAAGTTATTACGTACCAGAATAGTACTTCCGAAAAGACTACAATGTATCCAGCTCGTCTTGGGGTGGGTTTTAAAGGGTGTTCAAGGAGCATCTTCAACAAATAACAAATAAAATGTGAGATGTGATCATGAATGAGTATGAAATGTTTCCTTGATCCTGATCTCTGCTGTGTGATTCTCTTGTTTATACTTTCTTTATCCTTTTGTATAGTCCGAAGTTGAGGTAGCATTATTTTTAGTTTGAAGCCTGTCGTGTATTGGTGGGGTGGCAGGGCGACTGCTGCTCAAGGCAGAAAATGTGACATTCCAACTTTTCCCAAAAATTYCCAGATTTCCCAGGAATCTCAGTTGGAAGGGTTCTGCAGCCCTACAGATCCATCTAYRCCTTGTTTCCAATTGTCACAAACCCGGTTGTGAGGATTTTACGTTTCACAGGCTATTTTCTTTAGTTTATGATTTTCTTTCCAGAAAGATTAGATTTGAAAGGGTGTCACTTTTGTAACCAACCTCACCAAACTGTTGGAGAGGTCTTTATACGAAGGACCAACCTACAAATGATGGCGATTGTCTTTATTTTTTCCGTTTTATAAAATTGCCTCACTGGGTGGGTGGGGGAAAGGAATGTGCAGAGTTATTGCTTTGTCAGTGCTATTTTTTAACTGAATTTATTAAAGGAAATGTGATATTGTTAACATTTTTTTGAGACAGAAGCCGTGTACCAAAATTTCTACATTGGGTTCTGTATAGTATTTATTTTAATGGTCTTAAATAAAATAAAGGTATTTCTCCTTTTTAACAAGAACTATGGTTGCAATTGCATTCGTGTACATTTTCACACATTAGGTTGTTTAAAAAAAAAAGTATATTTWGAATAATTTCTGGTGTTTGTAGTTGGTTTATGTTCAAATCTGCTTTTACATATTTAGGGTAAGTCAGAGACATTGGCCCTGTTGTGTCCGTGAGCATGGACAGCTCCATTGAGGCCAACTGTCTTGAGGTACAGTGCCACTGAGTTGGTGACTGAAAGGGTGCCAGTGTTCCAAGCAGTATAAAGCAAATGATGACTGACTGCCACCTGCAGTTATGGGATGTTTACTTACGAGTATAAATCATTGGCTGATCCTAAAGACCTTGATGGAGTTGTGATCTCTCATTCCATAGGAAGTCCCACCCAGTTCAACTTAAACTGAAATAATTCAGTGGTGCTGCCTACGATGAAGCAGTCATAAGGTAAGCCTAGTATTTCACTTCAGTCTTTAGATGGCCTTGAAGAGTGGGTTACAAACTGGTGCTGTTTGAAATCAAGTAAATCATGGTTCAAGTTGCATTCATATGTACTTAAAAAAAGTTGTCACATGCTTTGTAGACAATAGGCGTAATAGACTGATAAGCTTACATACGGGTCCTTTTCCAACAATGAAGTTATAGATTTAATAATTGTATCATGCATTTAGACATCTCGAAGTCCTAAAAAACATCCTACCATTGCGACGATCTTGATAAATCTTAATTGATAAAGGTGACGGTGGGGTTACAAAAACTGGTGCTGTTTAAAATCACCACAAGGCGGCAACTATAAACCCAGTCAGGCTGCCCAACTATGAAACTGGCATGAGGTTGGGACTAGATGGAGAACAGCAATAGGAGGTTAGTAAAGTATTTTATCTAACTCTTCCTAACCGTAAGTTCTCTTAACCTATCACGTTAGTTCTCCTAACCTGCTACGTTAATTATCCTAACCTGCTTCGTTAGTTCTAACCTGACGTGTTAATTCTAACCTACTGCATTAATACTCCTAACCTGCTGCATAAGTTCTAACCTTATTAACCAAATTTTCCTAACCTACTGCGCTAATTCTCCAAACCTACCATGTTAATTCTCCTAACCTTATTAACCTAATTCTCCAAACCTACCATGTTAATTCTCCTAACCTGCTGCGTTAATTCTAACCTTACCCAAATTTTCCTAACCTACCATGTTAATTCTCCTAACCTGTCGTTATTCTAACCTGCCGCGTTAGTTCTCCTAATCTGCTGTCTACTAACTAGTCGGAACCCCTGAAATTATGTTCCTGGTGTCTTGTGAATTGGCCACTGCCATCACCCCCTGGTGCTGCTACTAGAGCTGTGTTTAGACAAGCAGCCCAATTCAGATTTTTTTCCCCACTAATTGGTCTTTTGATCAATCACATGAGATACTTTTCAGAGCTGATCTGATTGGTCAAAATACCAAATTGTGGAAAACAATGTCAGAATTGGGCTGCGTGCCTAAATGCAGCTTAAAGTACAGTTGGTCTGTTTCAAGTTGCTCTAGTTCAGGGGTGTTCAAATCTTACACTACGAGGTCCGGACTACTGTTGGTTTTCTGCTCTACCTGATGAAGTGTCCCAGGTCTAAATCAGTCCCTGGTTAGAGGGGTAGAATCTCATTCTCCTCTCTCAGGGACACAGACCAGGCTAGGCTATGGCTTGTAAACTGTCCCTTCACACCTCTGTCCCTAGCCAAATGATAGGTTGCTAGGAGTCATGGTTGCCAGTGGCCTTATCACACTTAACTATGCAAGTCATTTAAGAACAAATTCTTATTTACAATGACGGACTACACCGGCCAAACTCGGACGACGCTGGGCCAATTGTGCGCCAACCTATGGGATTCCCAATCACGGCCAGTAGTGATGCCTCTTGCACTGAGATGCAGTGCCTTAGACTGCTGCGCCACACAGTGTGGTTAGCCAATCACAGACAGTCATCTTGGGTCCCAGATCCCCAATTCCTGCCTCCCCCTCTGTCTCCTTCAAGCAGCCACAGAGAGAGCAGCAAGCTCATCTCTGTCCTGCACAACAACAGCTGGACTCGTCTCTGGACTTCCACTACCTTTCCATGTGTGTTTCATCTGTGTGTGTGTGTCAATAAAGTATCCTTGTGTGTAACTCTGAGGTTGCCTTATTCCCCTCTAACCAGGGGAGGTGCTAGTGGGTCACAGATCAGCCTCAACGGAGAGTCGCTCTCTCTCAATTAGACTTCATAACACATACACAGCATAAAAAGCATAAACGTTACTACTAGCTAGTATCTGCATTTCCCTTATGCCTGAATGTCACTGGAACTTTGCCATGATTCCTTGGTACAACTAAAGCTATTATCTTGAAGCAACAGTATCTGTTTCAAGTGTGGCTTGTGGTGACATGTCTTTGTAACAGAAAAACATCTTATTAGGCACTAGTAATTTTGTCTAGGCTACTACAGTTCCTTGATAACAACCTGTGGTGGAAAAAGTACTCAATTCTCATACTTGTGTTTAGGGAGTCAGCCAGATCAGAGGCAGTAGGGATGACCAGGAATGTTCTCTTGATAAGTGTGTGAATTGGACCATTTTCCTGTCCTGCTAAGCATTGAAAATGTAATGAGTACTTTTGGGTGTCAGGGAAAATGTATAGAGTAAAATGTTCATTATTTTCTTTAGGAATGTAGTGAAGTAAAATAAAAAAGTTGTCCAAAATATAAATAGTAAAGTACAGATACACCAAAAAACGACTTACGTAGTACTTTAAAGTATTTTTACTTCAGTACATTAGACCACTGATAGCAGCTGGCTTGAGCAGGGTGGGAAACAACTGCAGTGTTATAAAATAGTATCAGAAATCAAGACAGATGTTTTTTTTTAATTAGCAGATTAAACTATGAACCATCTATTTGTCTTGATACAGGCCTCGTCTCTTGTAACAGCCAATCGAATAGCTGAGATAAAATCTGCAGAATTTCCAATCATTCTATCACCTATCTTTGCTATGATACATTTCTTTTGAAACAAAAGGAGACAAGATTATATTCATACATTATCCTATGAAGTCTGAGGATCTTAGAGGTGTAGTTTAGCTTAATAACCACCAGATGTCGTTTCAGGAAAAGTTAATCCACTTTAACTATCCTGGTTTGCCCCAATAAGCCATATGTATTACTGCTGTTTCTGTTGGTGTTTCTATATTAGAGGGAAAGACCTGGATACATTGAGGCATTTTGTTACTAACCATTCGTCTTTTAATTCCCTCCTTGCCATTTTGATTATTGCTACACTACATGACTAAAAGTCTGTGGACACCTGCACTTCGAATATCTCATTCCAAAATCATGGGCATTAATATGTCGTCTGTCCCCCCTTTGCTGCTATAAAAGCCTCCACTTTTCTGGGAAGGCTTTTAACTAGATGTTGGAACATTGCTGCTGGGACTTGCTTCCATTCAGCCACAAGAGCATTACAGAGGTCGGGCACTGATGTTGGGCAATTAGGCCTGGCTCGCAGTCGTCATTCCAATTCATCCCAAAGGTGTTAGATAGGGTTGAGGTCAGGGCTCTGTGCAGGCCAGTCATGTTCTTCCACACCGATCTCCGCAAACCATTTCTGTATGGACTTCGCTATTGTGCACGGGGGCATTGTCATGCTGAAACAGGAAAGGGCCTTCCCCAAGCTGTTGCCACAAAGTTGGACGCACAGAATCATCTAGAATGTCATTGTATTCTGCAGCGTTAAGATTCCCCTTCACTGGAACTAAGGGGCCTAGCCCGAACCATGAAATAAGCCTCAGACCATTATTCCTCATCCACCAAACTTTACAGTTGGCACTATGCATTGGGGCAGGTAGCGTTCTCCTGGCTTCCGCCAAACCCAGATTCCTCCGYCGGACTGCCAGATGGTAGAGCGTGATTTAACACCCCAGAGAACAAGTTTACACTGCTCCAGAGTCCAATGGCGGCAAACTTTACACCACTCCAGCTGACGCTTGGCATTGTTCATGGTGATCTTAGGCTTGTGTGTGGCTGCTCGGCCATGGAAACCCATTTAATGAAGCTTGCATCGAACAGTTTTTTTGCTGACGTTGCTTCCAGAAGCAGTGTTACAACTAAGGACAGACGATCTTTACACTCTAAGCACTTCAGCACTCTCCGGTCCTGTTCTGTGAGCTTGTGTGACCTACCACTTCGCAGCTGAGCCGTTGTTGCTCCTAGATGTTCCCACTTCACAATAACAGCACTTACAGTTGACTGGGGCAGCTCTAGCAGGGCAGAAATTTGGCGAACTGATTTGTTGGAAAGGTGGCATCCTATGACGTGAGTCACTGAGCTCTTCAGTAAGGCCATACTTCTGCCAATTATTGTCTATGGAGATTGCATGGCTGTACGCTCAATTTGATACACCTGTCAGCAACGGGTGTGGCTGAACCTGCCAAATCCACTATTTTGAAAGGGTGTCCACATAATGTATGTATAGTGTATTTTGTTTAGAGTAAGCCTGTTGGTCGGGTAATCTACCAGCATCTCTCTCACCGTATATAACCTCAATTATAGTAGCAGCTATTCAAGCCCAAAGGCATCTTTATTCAATATTCCTCAACACACATGCACCCATATACACCCATACACCACACAAACCATTTTCCTCCATCTGTCCCTCATACACTGTCCGCCAACTTCCCAGCACTCCCCTCACTTACTCCACCATAGACCATACCTCTCTGTTTGTCCCCTTCCCAAACAAACAGGTCTATCCCCTAGCCCATTCCAAACCCCCTGTGTCCGACACCTCATCACAACAAGTTATGTTTCTATGTGTTATTATACGTGTTCACTCAGTCACAGTGTAGGTGGCCCACCGTCCAACCCCAACCACTTTCACTACCCTGGGTCTGTGCTGGCTATAACCCCAACCTCCACCTCCCTCTCCCCCCCGCTGGCTGCTCGATTGTGTGGCAGAGGATTATGCGAGGGGGAGGCTCGTAAAGGGCCTGCCAAGGTCTTTCTGGGCTGTGACGGATGGATGGGAGACTGAAGGCACCATTAGCATGAGAAGAGAGGAGGGAGAGAGGAGGGAGAGAGGTGGGAGAGAGGTGCATTCAATGGGCCTGTCAGAGAAGACTGAGGAACAACCCCACCCTCCTTTCCATTCCTCCACCTCCTTCGCCACCAAAACCCACCACCCTTCTTTTCTTTAGCCAGACTTCTCTCTCTCCTCCAACTTTTCTATCTCCTTTCTTCCTTCACTTCTTCAACTTATTCCCTCCTTTGTTTCTGTCTGTCTTTCTTTCATTCTTTCTCTCTCTGCCCCTCTCTAATCTATCTGTCTTTCTCTGCCCCTCTCTAATCTATCTGTCTTTCTCTGCCCCTCTCTAATCTATCTTTCTTTCCTTTTTTAACCCCCGTTTCTTAGTTGATTTCGTCTCACTTAATTTCTGTTCATTTTCATTTCCTTTCCATCAAGCTCAATGTTATCGGGGTGATTACCATAGCATTTGAATCCTCATGATTTGGTCTGGTGCAAATGACTCTGACAATAAACTCTAAAATAGGGTTTAGATACACACTGCCCTGAGTGGGACTCAGTGGCCATGATGTCATGCTAGGCTTCTCAAATGCACATTAAGTGACTGACACCATATTCGGTAAAGGGTGTCAGGGACATCCACTTCGGTAAAGGGTGGCAGGGTGTTATGAATTAGATTATAGCTTAATATGAATTAATCATTAACCTTTTTTCCAAGATGGCGTAGCAGTCGGATGTGTGTTTGTCTTTGTCTTATCCTGTGTATATATTTTAATCTCACTTTCTATCTACGAACTAAATATACGTTCCTGCAACCCGCCTCAGCCAATGTGGTACGGATCTGCTATTTTTATTCCTTATAACTGGAACCTCCATCAGGAGCTAGCCATCTAACTAGTTACTAGCTATCGGTCTTTGTTAGCCACGGCTAGCGGCCTTCACTTTTAGCTCGGACACCAGCCAGCCTTAGTTCGGACAATACCTGCCAGTCTGCACAGCGCGATATCAACCCAGAGCATATCGGACTGCTTCTCTCTACCACATCACCGGATTCCTGCCGCAAGCTCTGGACAACTACACCGGATCATCGCAGCTAGCTAGCTGCAATCAAGTGGCTACTGTTAGCTAACGCCTCTGTCCCGAAGCAAGCACCAGTTAGCCTTGAGCTAGCCTTGAGCTAGGCCTATATACCAGCTAACTTCTTGGGCTACAATACCTCTTTTGCCAATTGGCCTGGACCCTTTATTGTCGACACGGAGCCCCACCAATCCATCACGACTGGTCTGCCGACGTAATCGTCCGATGTGGTTTCAACAGGCTTTTCCATTGCGATGTCACCGCAATGCCCCGGCCCGCGAGCTTTCTGAACGCTGTTGTCTCCCGCTCGCCTAGCGTAGTAGCGACTACCGAACAGCTCCCTGACTCAGCTATTGCTGCTATTGGACCCTATGATCACTCGGCTACACAACTGATGCCTGCTGGACTATTTACTAACGTGGTACCTCTTTGTTTATCTGTCAGCCCCAGTCTTGAACTCAGGTCCAATGCGTACCTAACTGACCCTCTCTGCCCATTCATCGCCATTTACCCGTTGTTGTCTTAGCTCTCCCGATCAACACCCACACCGTGATTGCTTTATGCCTCTCTCTAATGTCAATATGCCTTTTGTCTACTGCTGTCTCGGTTAGAACTTATTGTTTTATTTCACTGTAGAGCCCACAGTCCCGCCAAACATGCCTTAGATAGCTCTTTTGTCCCACCCCCCAAACATGCGGAGACCTCACCTGACTTAACTGGTGCCTCCAGAGATGCAATCTCTCTCATCGTCACTCAACGCCTAGGTTTACCTCCACTGTACACACATCCTACCATACTTTTGTCTGTACATTATGCCCTGAATCTATTCCACAACGCCCAGAAATCTGCTCCTTTTATTCTCTGTTCCCAGCGCACTAGATGACCAGTTCTTATAGCCTTTAACCGTACCCATATCCTGCTCCGCCTCTGGTGATGTAGAGGTTAACCCAGGCCCTGTAGCCCCCAGCATCACACCGATTCCCTTGGCGCTCTCGTTTGTTGACTTCTGTAACTGTAAAAGCCTTGGTTTCATGCATGTTAACATAAGAAGCCTCCTCCCTAAGTTTGTATTATTCACTGCTTTAGCACGCTCCACCAACCCTGATGTCCTAGCCGTGTCTGAATCCTGGTTTAGGAAGGCCACCAAAAATTCTGAAATTCCCATCCCCAACTAGAACATTTTCCGTCAAGATAGAACTGCCAAAGGGGGTGGAGTTGCAATCTACTGCAGAGACAGACTGCAGAGTTCTGTCATACTATCCAGGTCTATGCCCAAACAGTTCGAGCTACTGCTTTTAAAAATCCACCTTTCCAGAAACAAGTCTCTCTCTTGTCTCAATTTTCYAACATCTGTGGCATTTGGCTCACAGGCAAGGGAATAAAACAAATATTGCTAGAACCTATTTCTTGAATTCTAAATATCAGACATTTGAAAGCTCTAGTTTTGACATTCATAATACCTCTGATGGCAGTAACTTTACAAGCACTAATTATGGTCAATTTAGACTGAGAMTAGTATCTAGTTATGGTAAGGGGTGAACTAAGTGTAGCCAGTTATAATTTTAATGGTGTAGCAGATTATAAAAAAAGATCAGTCTTTACATGGCTAAAAGAAAAGGAATATAACATATACTGTTTACAGGAAACTCACTCTACATCCTTAGATGAAGATGCATGGAAAAAGGAATGGGGTGGTGAAGTAATTTTCTGTCATGGACAAAGGAACTCAAAGGGTGTGATGATATTAATTACCAAAAATGTCGATCTGAATGTGCAAATAGTCARGAATGATTCGCAAGGAAGGTGGATCCTTTTGAATATGAAAGTGGACAAAAAAGAGATTTGTCTCATTAATCTATATGGTCCAAATCAGGATGATCCACACTTCTTCGAAAACATTTATACCAATTTATTGAACTTACAGGCAACAAATGATCTAATCATTATGGTAGGACACTATAACACAGTGTTAAGTACCTCAATGGACCGTAAAGGTAATCACTCTACAAACTATAATCCCCTTGCCCTTAAGGAAATGACAAATATTATGGACACATTAGAAATAGTGGATATTTGGAGACTAAAAAACCCCGACCTAGTGAGATATACATGGAGGAGACTTAATCAAGCTAGTCGTCTTGACTACTTTCTTGTATCTTTCTCTCTTGTATCAAAGGTTTAAAAAGTTTTAATAGGAGACAGAATGCGATCGGATCATCATCTAATTGGCCTTCACATAACTCTTATAGATTTTCCACATGGATGGGGATATTGGAAATTGAATCAAAGTTTACTGGAGGATAACTTATTTTGAACAAAGACAAAATAATTTATAACCTAATTCTCCAGTATAATATTAATATAGGTTCAGCAAATCCCCTTATTGTTTGGGATACCTTTAAATGTACCTTCAGGGGTCATTCAATTCAATATTCATCAATAATAAAAAAGCAGTTTCTGGCTAAAGAGACAAGACTAACAAGGGAAATCCATGAACTAATAGTACAGGTAGATAGCAATAAAAACGATACTACAGAGATACAAAATAAGTTAGAGGAAAAACAAAAAGAACTTGAGGAACTTATTCAAGAACGATCTAATGTAATCTATTACAAAAATAAAGCAAACTGGATGGAATATGGAGAAAAATGCACAACATTTTTCATGAATCTCCAATGCAGGAACACTAACAAAAAGAATTTGCAGAAACTCGTTACTGAAGACGGAGTCATCTATGATTCTCCGAATGATATTTTAAAAGAGGAAGCTAATTGTTTTAGGCAGATGTTCTCTTCTCCGTCTCATCCTTTCCCACTGAATGAAGATTATGGTAAGGAATTCTTTCCAAATAATATAAAAAATGGAAACTTAACAAATGTACAGAAATATCAGTGCGAAGGCCAAATTACAKAGGAATAACTTCTTGAGGCTATTATATCCTTTCAGTCTGGAAAAACCCCAGGGCTTGATGGCCTACCRGTAGAGGTATATCAAGTATACTAAAAGCTCCATTGTTAGATTGTTTTAACTACTCCTATAGAAATGGTAGTTTGTCAGGTACTCAGCAGGAAGGTTTGATTTCTCTATTATTAAAACAAGACCCAGATGGCAAACATAAAGACCCAGTCTATCTAAAAAACTGGAGGCCCCTTACACGTCAATGTTGTGATGCAAAAATACTAGCAAAATGCATAGCACTCAGAATTAAAAGGGTTTTACCAGGTATTGTTCATCCTGATCAGACAGGTTTTTTACATGGACGATACATTGGAGATAATATAGGACAACTACTAGAAATAATAGAACATCATGAAACATATAAGAAGCCAGGAATGGTATTTACAGCGGAGTTTGATCATGTAAGACTGGATTGTATTTATAAATGCCTGGATTTTTTCAATTTCGGTAATTCTCTTATAAAATGGGTAAAAATAATGTATAACAACCCCATGTGTAAAATAGTAAATAATGGCTACTTCTCAGAGAGTTTTGAATTGTCAAGAGGAGTTAAACAAGGGTGTCCGCTGTCACCATATCTATTCGATATGGCCATCGAAATGCTAGCTATTAAAATCAGATCCAATAACAACATTAGAGGATTAAAAATCCAAGGCTTAAAGACCAAGGTGTCCATGTATGCCGATGACTCAAGTTTTATATTAAGTCCGCAAGCTAGATCCCTGCAATGTCTCATTGAAGATCTAGATAACTTTTCTGTACTCGCTGGACTAAAATCTAATTATGATAGGTGTACAATATTACATATTGGATCCTTAAAAAATACAACTTTTACATTACCCTGCAGTTTACCTATAAAATGGGATGATAGTGAAGTAGACATACTCTGTATTCATATCACAAAAGATATAAATAAGCTATCCACAATGAATTTCAATAGAAAACTTGTAAAAATAGACAAGATCCTGCAACCATGGAAAGGTAAATACCTGTCTATTTATGGAAAAATTGAGCCGTTTTAACTCCTTAGTCATATCTCAGTTTACTCACTTACTTATGGCGCTGCCTACTCCTGATGATTCGTTTTTCAAATCATATGAGCAAAAAATATTTTGCTTTATCTGGGATGCTAAACCAGACAAAATAAAACATGCCTATCTATATAATGAATATGAATTGGGTGGGTTGAGATTATTAAATATAAAAGCACTAAACCTCTCTCTAAAAGCTTCACTCATTCAAAAGTTTTATTTTACCCCGAAATGGTTCTCAAGTAGATTACTAAAAAAAGCTCATCCATTGTTTAAAAATGGCCTTTTTGCCTTTGTGCAGATTGTCATGTCTCCTTTTCGATTAATTGAAAATGATACTTTTTTCAAGTATCTCTCTTTTTCAAACAAGCATTACAGAGCTGGCTACAATTTCAATTTCATCCCCCTGAAAAGATAGAACAAATAGTACAACAAATATTATGGCTGAACTCAAATGTGCTGGTTGATAAAATACCTGTATTTATGGGAAAGTTGTTTGAAAAGGGTATTTTGTTCGAAAATGATATTGTAAATTGGAATGGTAGAGTTATGTCCTTCATGGATTTATCAGAATTGTACGGAAAGGTCTGCTCAATCCAAGAGTACAACCAATTGATTACAGCATTGCTCCAAAAATGGAGGCGGGTGGCAACGGGAGGAGGTAGGGAACTGGTCTGTCTGCCCAATATAAAGGATAAAAACTGGCGGAGGAATAAAAATAGCTGAAATAGGAAAGTATACCACTTTCATTTGAGGACCAGGATGTTGACAACTGTGCCATACAGATTGCAAAATGGTTGGGAAGAGATTTTTGATGTACCGATTCCATGGTACGAGGTGATATATAAAACAACGCAAGATTCAAGACTTCGTACTTTTCAGCTAAAATTATTATATAGAATTCTTGCCACCAACAAAATGTTGAATATTTGGGGCATAAAATCATTGAAGCTTTTGTTGTGAGGATACAGAATCAATAGACCATTTATTTTTGGTATTGCCCTCGGGTAGCCTGTTTCTGGTCTCAGGTTCAGGAATGGCTGAAATGCATTGCATTGATCTAAAATTGACCCTAAAAATAGTACTGTTAGGAGATCTGGGGAGACCGGATCAGTCAATTACTAATATACTAATACTCTTAGTAAAAGTATTTATCTTCAACTCGCAATCTGTGGATTCTATTTGATTAGATAGATTGAAATTGTWCGTTAAACATCACAGCATAGTTGAAAGATATGTGTTGCGTTGAAACCCGAAGTGGGTGGCCAGCAGAGATAGATGGGATGGGCTGAGGGAAGCTGAGGTTTGGTATGTGAATTGGAGACAAGTGGGAGTGGAGTTGCTGTGTGAGAGATAGAATGATGGTCAAAGATAAAAGTAAAACTTTTTTTTTTTAAATTAAAATTAAACATAATAAAAAGTACATTTGAATGACACTAAGTGGCAGTGTTTTTACAACTAATGCCGGTTGGCCTGAGGCTGATTTTGTGCAGGTGTTGTACACATGCATATACACACACTCTCATTCAATTGAACACATACAAGAACACACACGTACATGTAATAGTGCCAGACATGCACACAAACATATACAGTTGGCATTGCTGTTATGATTTTAGCTGTCCTTAATGTCCTTTGTTTTAAGTGTATTATTATTATATTCATTTATTTTTGCATTGTTGTTTGCTGTTTTCTTCTGTCTTTTCCTTTTTTCTCTTTAGTTCATTCTCTTGGTTGTTGGTGCATTGTGGGGTTCTTGGGGGTGGGGAATGGAATTAATTGTATTTTTTATTTTTCTTCCTGGGGGGGGGGGGGTGCCTGTGGGAGGGGTCTCGAATGGTTGAGGGACAGCTATTGGGGAACTGTGGGGGGATCTTGGAGGGTTCGGGTTCACGTTTTTTGGCCTGGTGGTAGATCGGGCATTGACCCTGGATGCTTCTGTGTGTCGCTCTGAATCTATTGGATGACTGGTATGATGTAGTTGTTGAGCGGCTTCACTGCAAATATATTGTAAGTTTCGAATATTCAATAAATAAAAAATACAAAATAATAGTAAGTCTCTCACTGTTGCTGCTTGTTATAGACCCCCCTCAGCCCCCAGCTGTGCCCTGGACACCATATATGAATTGATTGCCCCCAATTCATCTTCAGAGTTCGTACTGTTAGGTGACCTAAACTGGGATATGCTTAACACCCCGGACTTCCTACAATCTAAGCTAGATGCCCTCAATCTCAAACAAATTATCAAGGAACCCACCAGGTACAACCCTAAATCAGTAAACACGGGCACCCTCAAAGATATTATCCTGACCAACCTGCCCTCTAAATACACCTCTGCTGTCTTCAACCAGGATCTCAACGATCACTGCCTCATTGCCTGCGTCCATAATGGGTCCGCGGTCAAACGACCACCCCTCATCACTGTCAAATGCTCAATAAAACACTTCAGCGATCAAACCTTTCTAATCAACCTGGCCCGGGTATCCTGGAAAGATATTGACCTCATCCCGTCAGTAGAGGATGCCTGGTTATTCTTTAAAAGTGCTTTCTTGCCATCTTAAATAAGCATGCCCCATTCAAAAAATGTATAACTAAGAACAGATATAGCCCTTGGTTCACTCCAGACCTGACTGCCATTGACCAGCACAAAATGATCCTGTGGCGTACTGCATTAGCATCGAATAGCCCCCGAGATATGCAACTTCTCAGGGAAGTTAGGAACCAAAATATACAGTCAGTTAGGAAAGCAAAGGCTAGCTTTTTCAAGCATAAATTTGCATCCTGTAGCACAAATTCCACAAAGTTTTGGGACACTGTAAAGTACATGGAGAATAAGACCACCTCCTCCCAGCTGCCCACTGCACTGAGGCTAGGAAACACTGTCACCACCGATAAATCTACGATAATCGAGAATTTCAATAAGTATTTTTCTACGACTGGCCATGCCTTCCACCTGGCTACCATTACCCTGGCCAACAGCTCTGCACCCCCCGCAGCGATTTGCCCAAGCCTCCCCCATTTCTCCTTCACCCCAATTCCAGATAGCTGATGTTCTGAAAGAGCCGCAAATCTGGAACCCTACAAATCAGCTGGGCTAGACAATCTGGATCCTCTCTTTCTAAAATCATCTGCCGCAATTGTTGCAAGCCCTATTACTAGCCTGTTCAACCGCTCTTTCGTATCGTCTGAGATCGCTAAAGATTGGAAAGCTGCCGCGGTCATCCCCCTCTTCAAAGGGGGAGACACTCTAGACCCAAACTGTTACAGACCCATATCTATCCTGCCTTGCCTTTCTAAAGTCTTCGAAAGCCAAGTTAACAAACAGATCACCGACCATTTTGAATCCCACCGTACCTTCTACACTATGCAATCTGGTTTCCGAGCTGGTCATGGGTGCACCTCAGCCACGCTCAAGGTCCCCAAATGAAATCATAACCGCCATCAATAAAAGACAGTACTGTGCAGCCGTCTTCATCGACCTGGCCAAGGCTTTCGACTCTGTCAATCACTGCATTCTTATCGGCAGACTCAATAGCATTGGTTTCTCAAATGACTGCCTCGCCTGGTTCACCAACGACTTATCAGATAGAGTTCAGTGTGTCAAATCGGAGGGCCTGTTGTCCGGACCTCTGGCAGTCTCTATGGGGGTGCCACACGGCTCAATTCTCAGGGGACTCTTTTCTCTGTATATATTAATGATGTTGCTCTTGCTGCTGGTGATTCTCTGATCCACCTCTACGCAAGCAACACCATTCTGTATACTTCTGGCCCTTCTTTGGACACTGTGTTAACAAATGCCATACAACACTCCTTCCGTGGCCTCCAACTGCTCTGAAATGCAAGTAAAACGAAATGCATGATCTTCAACCGATCGCTGCCCGCACCCGCCCGACTAGCATCACTGCTCTGGACGGTTCTGACTTAGAATATGTGGACAACTACAAATACCTAGGTGTCTGGTTAGACTGTAAACTCTCCTTCCAGACTCACATTAAGCTAAACATACCCTCGTAAAACTGACTATCCTACCAATCCTTGACTTCGGCGATGTAATTTACAAAATAGCCTCCAACACTCTACTCAGCAAATTGGATGTAGTCTCTCACAGTGCCATCCGTTTTGTCACCAAAGCCCCATATACTACCCACCACTGCGACCTGTATGCTCTCGTTGGCTGGCCCTCGCTTCATATTCGTCGCCAAACCCACTGGCTCCAGGTCATCTATAAGTCTTTGCTAGGTAAAGCCCGCCTTATCTCAGCTCACTGGTCACCATAGCAACACCCACCCGTAGCACGTGCTCCAGCAGGTATATTTCACTGGTCATCCCCAAATCCAACACCTCATTTGGCTGCCTTTCCTTCCAGTTCTCTGCTACCAATGACTGGAATGAATTGCAAAAATCACTGAAGCTGGAGACTTATATCTCCCTCACTAACTTTAAGCATCAGCTGTCAGAGCAGCTTACCGATCACTGCACCTGTACACAGCCCATCTGTAAATAGCCCACCCAACTACCTCATCCCCATATTGTTATTTATTTATTTGCACTTTTGCACCCCAGTATCCCTTCTTGCACATCATCATCTGCACATCTATCACTCCAGTGTTAATGCTAAATTGTAATTATTTCTCCACTTATGGCCTATTTTTTATTTTATTTTACCTTTATTTAACTAGGCAAGTCATGCTGACAACATGAGTGTAGTTTAAAACTTGTTTTACCAAGACATTATTTTTTTTTTTTTCTACAAACTCCAAAAGAAGTGATGGCTGTTAACACCTGATTATCAGCAGTGTGGTAATTCCCATATTTATTTTATTCCCCAACAATTCAGCGAATTTCTCCTGATAGCGCTCTCATTATCCGAGGTGAAAACACTTCTCACCATCAGGGTTGACATATTAGTTATGACGTACAAGATTCGAAACTCCACACTGGTTCAAAGCGCTCTTTATTTTATTAAATATCATGTTAAATATCATGTAGCGATGGCGCATTGTCGTGTATAAGGCTGCTGCGAATTTGTTTCCAATGCAAATGCACCCAATGCGGCAACCAGTATTCGGGCTGCACAGCGGCCACTGCTACCGTCTACTGTCATCCACAGTAGGCGACAGCCGACATTATTGGCAGGTATCGCTCATCAACACCTGCCTTGAGGATGGCAGATGCGTCTCTAAACATCCGGGGCGACATTTGAGTGTAATGTTTACTGTTAATTTTTTATTGTTTATTTCATTTCTATTTATTATCTATTTCACTTGCTTTGGCAATGTAAACATCTGTTTCCCATGCCAATAAAGTCCTTTGAATTGAATTGAGAGAGAGAGAGAGAGAGAASCGGAGGTGTGAAGATAATTATAGATAATGACCCCGAAACTGTCACATGGAGGAAAGAAAAGAAGGAAGGCTTGATATTATAACACCAAACTAATCCTCGTACATTTGTCTATTGACATAACTAATACTATTACATCCGCTTTGGTCTTGTGTGTTGCTTTTGAAAGTTCCTGAATGAAAGTTCCTGAATGTAGGCTATTGCAAGTATCGACTTGAGTTTCAAGAGTGTTTAAAATAATTAAAATAATTAAAGGAAAGGTTACTTTAGCCTTATATAAGCCTATATTGTAGCCCAAGTAACATCATAGGCTACAAACTAGAGGTCTTCACGGCTCCACCCGAACCCAAATACCGAGACCCGAACCAGGACCAAAATTCAAACTTTTTTCCTTTAGTCCGGGTTGGTTTGATTCTTTCGGTTCTCGGTCTATTTAACTCCAGCTGATAGACTCAAATGGACCCGACCAAGGCTCTGCATAGCCCATAGCAGATATATATAGCACCAGTCAAAAGTTTGGAAACAACTACTTATTCAACGGTTTTTCTTTATTTTTACTATTTTCTACATTGTAAAATAATAGTGAAGACATCAAAACTATAAAATAACACATATGGAATAATTTAGTAACCAAAAAAGGTGTTAAACAAAGTAGCCACCCTTTGCCTAGATGACAGCTTTGCACACTCTTGGCATTCTCTCAACCAGCTTCATGAAGTAGTCACCTGGAATGAATTTCAATTAACAGATGTGCCTTGTTAAAAGTTAATTTGTGGAATGTATTTCCTTCTTAATGCGTTTGAGCCAATCAGTTGTGTTGTGACTTCAAAGTAAGGGTGGTATACAGAAGATAGCCCTATTTGGTTAAAGTCCAAGTCTATATTATGGCAAGAACAGCTCAAATAAGCAAAGAGAAACGACAGCTCATCATTACTTTAAGACATGAAGGTCAGTCAAGGCAGAACAGTTTAATAACTTTGAACATTTGTTCAAGTGCAGTTGCAAAAACCATCAAGCGCTATGTTGAAACTGGCTCTCATGAGGACCGACACAGGAAAGAAAGACCCAGAGTTACCTCCGCTGCACAGGATAAGTTTATTAGACTTAACTGCACCTCAGATTCCAGCCCAAATAAATGCTTCACAGATTTCAAGAAACAGACACATCTCAACATCAACTGTTCAGAGGAGACTGCGTGAATCATGCCTTCATGGTTGAATTGCTGCAAAAACAAACCATCAAACAGGCAAAGCGTCAAACGCTCATCGGATGTGGCAGTGCCTGCAAACCATTACAGACTACAAAGGGAAGCACAGCCGAGAGCTGCCCAGTGACACGAGCCTACCGGACGAGCTACACTACTTCTATGCTAGCTTCGAGGCAAATAACACTGAAACATGCATGAGAGCACCAGCTGTACCGGAAGACTGTGTGATCACGCTCTCCGCAGCAAATGTTTAAAACAAATTTATTTAACCTTTATTTAACCAGGTAGGCCAGTTGAGAACAGGTTCTCATTTACAACTGCGACCTGGCCAAGAAAAAGCAAAGCAGTACAACACAAACAACACAGTTACACATGGAATAAACAAACGTACAGTCAATAACACAATAGAAAATCTATATATAGTGTGTGCAAATGTAGTAAGATTAGGGAGGTAAGGAAAAAAATAGGCCATAATGGTGAAATAATTACAATTTAGCATTAACACTGGAGTGATGATAGATGTGCAGAAGATGATGTGCAAGTAGAGATACTGGGGTGCAAAGGAGCAAATAAATAAATAACAATATAGGGATGAGGTAGTTGGGTGGGCTATTTATATATGGGCTATATACAGGTACAATGATAAGTAAGCTGCTCTGACAGCTGTTGCTTAAAGTTATTGAGGGAGATTTAACTTTCCAGCTTCAGTGATTTTTGCAATTCGTTCCAGTCATTGGCAGCAGAGAACTGGAAGGAAAGGTGGCCAAAGGAGGAATTGGCTTTGGGGGTGACCAGTGAAATATACCTGCTGGAGTGCGTGCTACGGGTGTTGCTATGGTGACCAGTGAGCTGAGATAAGGCGGGCTTTACCTAGCAAAGACTTAAAGATGACCTGGAGCCAGTGGGTTTGGCGACGAATATGAAGCGAGGGCCAGCCAACGAGAGCATACAGGTCGCAGTGGTGGGTAGTATATGGGGCTTTGGTGACAAAACGGATGGCACTGTGAGAGACTACATCCAATTTGCTGAGTAGAGTGTTGGAGGCTATTTTGTAAATTACATCGCCGAAGTCAAGGATTGGTAGGATAGTCAGTTTTACGAGGGTATGTTTAGCATAATGTGAGTCTGGAAGGAGAGTTTACAGTCTAACCAGACACCTAGGTATTTGTAGTTGTCCACATATTCTAAGTCAGAACCGTCCAGAGTAGTGATGCTAGATGGGCAGGCGGGTGCGGGCATCGGTTGAAGATCATGCATTTCGTTTTACTTGTATTTAATTAAGAGCAGTTGGAGGCCATGGAAGGAGTGTTGTATGGCATTGAAGCTCGTCTGGAGGTTTGTTAGCATAGTGTCCAAAGAAGGGCCACAAGTATACATAATGGTGTTGCCTGCGTAGAGGTGGATTAGAGAATCACCAGCAGCAAGAGTGACATCATTGATATATACAGAGAAAAGAGTCTGCCCAATAATTGAACCTTGTGGCACCCCCATAGACTGCCAGAGGTCCGGTCAACAGGCCCTCCGATTTGACACACTGAACTCTATCTGAGAAGTCGTTGGTGAACCAGGCGAGGCAGTCATTTGAGGAACCAAGGCTATTGAGTCTGCCGATAAGAATGCAGTGATTGACAGAGTCGAAAGCCTTGGCCAGGTCGATGAAGATGGCTGCACAGTACTGTCTTTTATCGATGGAGGTTATGATTTAGTTTAGGACCTTGAGCGTGGCTGAGGTGCACCCATGACCAGCTCGGAAACCAGATTGCATAGTGGAGAAGGTACAGTGTGATTCAAAATGGTCGGTGATCTGCTTGTTAACTTGGCTTTCGAAGACTTTAGAAAGGCAGGGCAGGATAGATATGGGTCTGATATGGGTCAAATTATCTATTCATAGTCACTTCGCCCTTACCTACATGTACAAATTACCTCAACTAACCTGTACCCCYGCACACTGACTCGGTACCAGTACCCCTTCTATATAGCATCATTATTGTTATGTTATTGTGTTACTATTTTTTACTTTAGTGTATTTGGTAAATATTTTCTTAACTCTTCTTGAACTGCACTGTTGGTTAAGAGCTTGTAAGTAATCATTTCAGGGTAAGGTCTACACTTGTTGTATTCGGTGCATGTGACAAATAAAGTTTGATTTGAATTGATCACCCGACCTCAACCCAATTGAGATGGTTTGGGATTGAGTTGGACCGCAGAGTGAAGGAAAAGCAGTCAACAAGTGCTCACCATATGTGGGAACTCCTTCAAGACTGTTGAAAAAGCATTCCAGGTGAAGCTGGTTGAGAGAATGCCAAGCGTGTGCAAAGCTGTCATCAAGGCAAAGGGTGGCTACTTTGAAGAAACTAAAATATAAAATATGTTTTGATTTGTTTAACACTTTTTTTGGTTACTACATGATTCCATATGAGTTATTTCATAACTTTGATGTCTTCACTATTTTTCTACAATGTAGAAAATAGTAAAAATAAAGAAAAAGCCTTGAATGAGTAGGTGTGTCCAAACTTTTTAATGGTACTGTATATATATTCATTTTACGCTAAAGGGGGATTTTATTGACGCATAGAAAGACCAGCCAACATATAAGGGCCAATTTGTTAACCAGAAGAGCAACTTGGGTCCAATCGGGTCTGGTCTAGACATGGACTCATTAGGGTACGAGTGGGGTCTGGTTGTCACCGAGTCTATTCTGGTTCGGGTCTGATTATTCTCAGATCCGTTCGGTTCCGGGTCCAACTTTTTGGACTCGAGAAGACCTCTACTACAAACCACTAAAATCATGACAGAAATCACTCAGAAATGTGATCCTATTTATTTCAGATTCGTCTTTGATTTCCCAACAACAATGGTCACAGACAGAATATAGGCCGTATAATCTATACTCATATCCCAAGGCACATGTGTAGAAATGTGAACGAACCCCACATTTAAGTGATTAGTAAGCTCTAATAGTAAACAGACAGTACAATAGCACAGGTGCTGCCGCATCAGTCCATTAGTATTTAAGGAAAGCCCCGGACAATGGTGTGAGTGGCTGTGCTTTTGTCAAGCAGTAGGAATGGAAAACCTTGTTGCAACTTGCTGCTGTGGATTTAAACTTTCAAGAACTTGAAAACAGGATTTTAACATTGACAAAGAGTGGCAAAGTGGTGGCTGGTATATATATATATGTGAATGTGTGTAGGGAGAGAGAGGGGGGAAAGAGAGAGAGAGAGAGAGAGAGAGAGGGGGGGGGGAGAGAGAGAGAGAGAGGGGGGAAAGAGAGAGAGAGAGAGAGAGAGTGTGTGAGAGAGAGACTGGGACAGAGGTCCTCAGTAGGAGAGTTGTTTTTGTAGAAGAAAAAGGGAAAAAACAGACTGCAAAACTGAATGTAAAAAAAGAGAGAGAGAGAGGGAGTGAAGGGAAGAGAGGAGAAAGGGAGGGAGTGTTGGAAAAGATTCCAAAGGGGGTTGTCTTGGAAACGGAAACGGCAGAGTGGAGCCCCACAATCCCTGGTTTGATTGGTGTCTGGGCGTTACTGTCAGTCACCAACAGAGACCAACACCTGGCCTCACCAGAAAACACACACACACACACACTTTCTCTCACACACACGCAAACACATACATACACTCACATGCACTCACTCTCTAAGGCTTTTCTCCCCCACTCAGCACACCTGCACTCTAGGGGCCTAAACAGAACATACACAAACACACACTCTTACATGACAAACACCTGCATCTAACACCTGCATCCAACACACTCTCTCCCTCTCACACACTTACACACACCTGCGATGCAAAACACCCTTCAACGCACCTGCCCCTCAAGCACACACTGAGACCCAAACACGGCGAGACAGAGCGAGAGAGAGAGATTTGAAATTTCTTTATTATTTTTGAACTTCTGTGAGTGTAATGTTTACTGTTAATTTTTATTGTTTATTTCACTTTTGTTTATTATCTACTTCACTTGCTTTGGAAATGTTGACATATGTTTCCCATGCCAATAAAGTCCTTAAATTGAAATTGAATTGAGAGACACAAGAAAAGGGCAACCAGTGAAGAACAAACACCATTGTAAATACAACCCATGTTTATTTATTTTCCCTTTTGTACTTTATCTATTTGTACATAATATGACATTTGTAATGTCTTTATTCTTTTGGAACTTTTGTGAGTGTAATGTTTATTGTTAACTTTTGTTTATTATCTAGTTCACTTGCTTTGGCAATGTTAACATATGTTTCCCATGCCAATAAAGCCCTTAAATTGAAATTGAATTGACAGAGAGATTTATAATGTGTGTCAATCAGGTGTCAACCAGGTCACTCTCACAGAATCTGTTTTATCTTGTCAGTCAGATGTCTCTCTCAGAAACTGTCCCACTCAGCACACCTGCACTCTATACGCCTATACAGAACACACACACAAACACACACTCTTACGTGACAAAGACCTGCATCTAACACACTCTCTCCCTCTCACACACTTACACACACCTGCTACCCAAAACACCCTTTAACACACCTGCCCCTCAAGCACACACTGAGACCCAAACACAGCGAGACAGAGCGAGAGAGGGAGAGAGAGAGATTTATAATGTCTGTCAGTCAGGTGTCAAACAGGTCACTCTCACAGAAACCTGGCTCACCTATTGGGAGGGAGGGGGGGGGGGGGGGGGGGGCTCCTTTCTAACCTGAGAGCTGGCCTGGAAACTTCTTGTGGGCCAGAGCTAGTGTCACACACACACACACACACACACACACACACACACATGTCTGTGTGTCACCTGCATGCGAGAAACCTCAGAGAGCAACTAAAGATGTTATTGTGACCTGACCACACCATTACCTGTTTTAAAGTAGCCAAATGAAAATCACTTTAAAAGTGCTTTGAACATATTAATAAAATGAAAGAACCCATTTATTATGTATACACTGTCTGTCTATATTATACAAAGATTTCCACTTGTATGATATCAAGTGATTCCAACCAGTGTTTGATTTAACTTTGTTTACATGTTGAAATTAAGTTGAACTAACTTCTGTGCCCAGTGGGAAATGATTTGTCCTTATCTGACCTTTTGATGGAGCTTGGAGAGGAGCAAAGCCCCATCTATCTGCTAGACATCACTTGAATGATGACTGGTCTTTTTCCTTTCAAAAAGAATAGTATGAAAGGAAGAATGAAGTTAGGTACTGGGTTGATAGAGAGACAGAATGCCCCTGGTAGGTTTGGGAAACATTGACCTACCGGTATTCTATTGGATCTCCAGCATTAGAAAAGCGTCTATTTGGCTGAACCAACAGACCTCATTCTCATGGAACCCCACAGGAATTCTTTGCGCCATTGTAATCGTATCAATACCATGTATAGAAGCCGCAAACGTCTTTATAGGCTAACAATCGTTTGAACGAGGTCAGACGTCTAGAAAAGCAGCAGACACACTCTGACACAACACACTGTGTCGATTCGTTTGGTAAAATTAGTTTGCTGTTGTTGTGGACTTTGTTGTTGTGGTTACAAGTGCTACAGAAGTAGCCTTCTATTCAATAGCCTTAAATTGTCTCGACATTATCATGAAAGAAATACATCGATGAAATGTGTTAAAATATATTAATGTTTTATAATACGTTTACATGTTATGTGTTTTACTCCTAATCATGGAAGCACAGCAAGTAGACCCATTTTATACACACCGATCCATGCGTACGCTGTGTGCCAAACTACCAATGCCATCGAATGATTTTTAAACGTTTCATTATAATAATTGGAGCTAAAAACACACTTTTAAATGGGTGTATCGGGATTATTCCGTTCTCTCATTGAAAAGCACCCGGTCTCTCTCACACGCTTTCTTTTGCTCATCAACAAGTGCCCGCTCTTGCAGCACATGCAGCTCGCGCCGGACCCACCTATGGTGATGCAAATGAGCGCGCGCATGGGGGAARCCCATCGCGCCCGTGGATTGGTCCCGACTCTTGGAATACAATTATCTCGGAAAAACCCGACGAGTGAAAGGGAAGAACTTTTTGTCATCACGCAGGTCTCTTCAGTTTGAGAGAATCGAAGCGCTACAAGTGGTTGTCTGCAACTGCGCGGAGAACCTACTGACTGAAGGAGTGTTTTTTTTAAACAGCGCAAACATTTCGAGTTTACTTTTCTCTCCCATGATTGAGGTAATGACCACTTTACATACCAACTCGTAATTTAATCCCTGTGGTTCGAAGCGGGTGTGTCGTCAGTGTTCTTATTAGTTAATTAGTTGATTTGGAACACTTGGTGCGTTCGGCTTCGCCTGTAATAGGCGACAGAGGCTGTGACTGTTTAGTTTACGTATCCATTTTTTTATTTGAACTGAGACACTTTTTAAAAGTTTCCAAACAATGTATAGCATGATGGAACACGAGCTGAAGCCTGCTGGGCAACAACAACAGCAGCAGCAGCAGCAGCAGCACCAAACGACCCAGGGCATGTCCCCGGTCACTGGAAACATTGGCAACTCTCACCTGGGGTCCAAATCCGTGTGCCCTCCGGGCGGGGACCCAATGGACAAGGTCAAAAGGCCCATGAATGCCTTCATGGTGTGGTCCAGGGGGCAGCGCCGCAAGATGGCCCAGGAGAACCCCAAGATGCACAACTCTGAGATCAGCAAGCGGCTGGGCGCGGAGTGGAAGCTGCTGACAGACGCCGAGAAGCGACCGTTCATCGACGAAGCCAAGCGCCTCAGGGCAGTGCACATGAAGGATTATCCCGACTACAAGTACAAGCCACGGCGCAAGACCAAGCCCCTGCTCAAGAAGGACAACCAGATGGCGAAGTACCCTCTCTCCGCCGGGAACCTGCTGGCCGCAGCGGCCGCGCAGGGCCAAGGTGGGAGCGCCAGAATGGAGAGCTACGGATGGGGCCCAGCGGGAGGTTACGCTGGGATGCAGAACGAGGCCCTCGGCTACACTCAGCAGCTGCACCGCTATGACCTGTCCGCGCTCCAGTATCCCCAGGCCATGACTGCAGCACAGACGTATATGAATGGAGCCAACACCTACAGGTAGGCTATGTTCTGTTCCATTCTTCCACATGTTCTTCTTGTAAATGACTCGAGGAACAACATGTAGCGTCACATGCGCTTAGACTACACGTCATTCCTGTTTGGGTAATTTTTTAACCTTTTAAATGAAAAGGTTGATGCGTGTACTTGTTTTCCATTATGCCCGTCAGCTCCACTAAATTGAGAATTTTTCATTCGTTTATTTGGTCTATTAAGTATTGTAAGCTTGAAGAGGTCACCTTCGTAAACCTTGGTCTACTTCAACACTTGCTTGAAAGTTTGTTTCCTGCTTTAAATGGCCTCTATATAAAGTATCATCTGAATGGAAGATTTAATATCAGTAATGGTAACCAAGGCACTCACTTTCTCGAAGTCAAACAGTGGAAGGCTACAGCTATTGAAGATGACGAATCAATGTTCCAATCATCAAAACCAATTGTTTAATCCAATAAAATGGTATAGGCCACTTTAGGCCTAATTACAACAGCACAATAATACGTTGTGGCTGATATTCTGAAAGCCAAGATCAATTATTAAACCCTTTAACATTTGCTTTTTACTGCGTTGTCAATTGTACTAGGCCTATGTCAATACTTGTAGGCTTTACCTATCCTATTTCGTTATTGTTTTAAAATATATATTCGACAATTAGAATAATGGTATTTTATTTGTTTATCCCTTCTAATTAGTTGAGTTACTATAGTTTAGTCAATATTCACATGGGCCAACACGCTCACACAAGTGGATCTGATCATCTGTTAGTTGCCAAACTGGATCTGCTGGCCTGTCAGAAATGAAGATTCATTAGAACCCGTGTCATGACTCTCGACAACAGTCACCCACCCAGCACAGAGCCATAACTTTTTGTTTTCTTTTTGCTAATTATATATTTTTTCAGAAGATTACTTTGTTGTTTTTTTGGTTCAGAAATTATAAATTTACTGCACATATTTTATGATATTATAATTTAGATTATTTTGCCAAAGGACCTGTATAGGCCTTAAACCCGTAAATTTGAACTGTAACAATTTATTAAAATATGCTACCTTTTGTCTTAATAACTTTATTCAATATTAAAAAGGTTATTCGTTTGAGTTTAATGTAGGTTGTTTACTTGTTTTCAGGCCTGTGGAATGAGCATGTGAAGAGGCCCACTATGAGAAAAGCTTTGTGTGTGTGGTCCTTCACCCTCAATCCTCTAGTCTGCTTCAGTGCCTTCTTCCAGGCCTCTTCTAGAGAAAATATAACAAAAAAGTATACTTTTAAACAACTCCTTTTCAGTCTTACGATATTTTAAAATGTTCTCGTCTGAAGTTTAGTTGGTTTATGGTGAATTCCGATTAGCTGTAGTGAACCTAAAGGAGAATATCTGTCGTTCACTTTACAGTGCGGTAGTCATATTGGTGGCCTAACCAGTCTGGGCCTGCCCTAGCTGTCCCCAGCCCCACGCCCAACACTCATGCCTTTTGTAAACATGGTGAATTCCATCACCTGTATAGGGCTCTCCCTTCGGGTGACTGGCAGTTCTTTCATGTTGGTCACATCAATCAAGTCTGTTACGCATCATCATTTTTATTCATATGGGTTGGTCTTTCAATCAATATGCCCTTTTATTACAAAACAGCTATTTAAAATGAAACCCACTGAACTGCAAATTACACCATATTGAGTTTGAGGCTATTTCAAGAGGGTGCTATGCTACAGATCCTTCCAGCCGATTAATGCTTTCTAAATAGTTTTTTGTTGCTTGAAAGCGGTTTGAGATTATTTTATGTAAAGAATAGCGCTACTGAAGTTGATATTATTAGGTCATTTCAGATGCATAGAATAGTGTAATGGGTTGTTCAATATATGCTACAATTCTACCTGAATTGGGTGACTTCAGTTGCATGGCCCAAAAATGTCACACCGTAGCATTTGACACTGTAGCATGTCACACTTTGACATTGCATGGCATAACACTGTACCTATCTCTCCTCCCCAGCCCCATGTCCTACAGCAGCAGCTCCCAGCAGCCCAGCCCGGTCATGTCCATGGTGAAGCCAGAGCCAGTATCACACTCCCCGACTGGTGGACCTAACCACCACCGCGGGCCTCTCCAAGGGGACCTGAGGGATATGATCAGTATGTACATCCCCGGGGGGGACGCCAGTGACCCGGCCGCCCAGAGAGGAGGCTACAGCGTCCAACAACACTATCTCAGTGGGACCGTTCCCCTCAGTCATATCTAGGGACCGGTGGGGGTAGTGACTGGGATTGATGTTGGGTGTGCCCGGACACAAGTTAAAACGCACCCCCGGAACTGAAAACCACAGCCTTAGACACACTCATTATGGTTCCGTGTTGCATTAAAAAYAGCAGTGACTTTATAGGAAAGGTTATTTTTCTACCTCTGCAATTTTAACTAGAATCCCTTCGTCTGCCCCATTCCGTCCCAAGACTGGGTGGTTTGTTCAGTCTCCCAGCCACTGTTTGGATGGAGACCTGTCCCTTCTCTGTGAACTATGAAGGACTGCTGTATTATACATATGATCTTTACTTCTCTCCATGATGACAACGTTTGTGTGTGTACATATTATGTTTTTTTCCTCTTTGACAAAACTGACCTTGACATCCACAATCTTGGTTCAGAAACTCCCAGGCTCTATGTATGTTTCAAGACTCTATAATGTTCACAACGTTCCATTGTATTCTCCTACTGGCACGGTAGCGTCGGCCCCTTGGGTTGATGGGTAATCATCACGACCTAAACCAACAGGGATGGAGACACGACTTCTCTCAAATGGCACCCTATTACCCATCATGCACAAATTAGGATCCGAGCAATATGGGCCCTGGTCAGAAGTAGTGCACTATAGAGGGAATGGGATGCCATTTGGGATGCAGACACAACCCACAATGGAGGGGCCCCACCACAGGAACACAACACACTGGGAACTGGGTTAGCCAATCAAGGTCCTCCAAGGGCCAGTGACATACAAATCACATGACCTGCCACAAGGCTTGAAAAGATTCTGATTCCAGAACTGGGGGTGTGTGTGGCCCAATGGGGCCTCTCTCAGAACGGATCATCTCAAATCAACTAGATGCCTGCTAGTGAAGTGAACTAGATGGAGAAATGCACATAACTTGAATGAAGTGACTTATTTTGTTTATATGTATGTATGGCCTCTTATGTGCTCTTGTTTTTAAAGCCAATCTGATACCATAGGATGACATGGCATAGTCTTGTTGTCCAATCTCATGAGTTCACTGAATACAATGGGAAAACAGTATATGAAATTATTTTAACTCCTGTTTAGTAGCAGCAACTGTCCAAACCACAACCTCATTTTAGTGTAGTTTGAGTATAAAATGTTTAACATAACAGCATGGTTTAAAGTTAACATTACGCCTTGTTCCTGCAATGAGTTTTAATGCACCATTATTATTGTTTGTTAGTCAACTATTTTGATCCTTTTTTTGTAAATGTTTGGAGTTACACTGCTGGCAAAGTCCCAAGTTGCTACACTGCTTACTGTTCAAATATCCTCTGTATTCTGCAGGTTTTAACTGTGTTCTTAGAACACTCTTAACTGTTATACAAATGCTGCATTCCATTTAATTGTTTACTTCAGCTCAGTTTTAGCGAGATATTTTTTACCAAATACACATTAATGTTCTCTAGTTTGGCAACTGTGTATGGATTTCTACTTTTTAGACTTGTTCAACCAAGCACTGTTAATGACACTCTGCTCGGGCAACTAACGGTGGAGAATTAAAATATTTTTATTTTACATTAAACTTCTGTTATCTAACTTCTCATGTTTGTATTTGAGCTGTCAGTTGTCTGCTTGAGGTATTTTCAGATACCGTGTAACATTTTCCTATTATTCTACAAAAGGAGTTGCCATGTTTTCTCAAGTTGCTTGAACAAGACTTAGGGGGTGATGGTTAATGTTCCTTCATTTGACAGCCCTTGCTAACCCACATTTATGATCATTTAGTCAACCAGTGCTGCTTAAAGTTTATTTTATATATAGTGAAAAATGTCTGTTTGCAAGTGGGTGACCTAGGCTATGAAAGTGGTAGAACCATTCTAACAGATGGATAGAACTGGTCATGTTTTGACAGTCTCCTAGTATTGTGCAATCCAAACATGAACTTGCTTGCATTGAAATGGAAATTAGTACCTAATAACTTTTAAGTCGAGGTAGGGTTAATTGTAATTTAAATGAATAATTAAACACGACTGTTTACATTGCAATCCAAGTGTGTTAAACTGAACTTTATTCTATTTTCTATATAGGTCAATCCTGGTTGTGTGTGTATATAGTGAGGAAAAAGGCTTGCAACTTTTGATGTGCATAGTGTATAAATATTCTTAAGGCCCTGATACTAAGGTTTACTTTTTTTTTTTTTTTTTTTTAACATTTTCACATGTGGCAAGGATGACAAGTATTAATAAAAATTACAACTCTGGTCTACAAATATATTTCTTGTTGCAGGCTTTCAGCAGTTTCTTGGAACATTAAGCCATGACTTTTCTAAGCTATATAACATTGTGTTCACTGACTTTTGGAAATGCACTCTTGTAGGCCTATTCCGTTTATTCCAATTGAGTCTTTTCACAAAGATAACGCACCATAGGCTATTCTATATGGGAAATGTCTGACACAGAATAGACTTAAATTGTGCCAGTTAGCATAATACACAGATTACACACGTCAGATTGAGAGGTCGATTCAAATAAGGTTTTGCTATGGGAATCATTTGGAGCCGGATTTATAATTCGATTGAGATGGCCTATTTTGTCGGGCAAAGTTCAGAAATAAATGGCATAATACAGGCTTAAATTAATTCAAGTGCGGGATACTAACTTAATCCAATAGTTAAAGCAAGCCAATAGACCTACGTTTTTAAGCTTTTGTTATAAAGGTGACTGCTAATGTTTTACAACACATTTTTCATTTGCTCCTATTCAGCTATGGCAGCTCAGCTGTTTGAGTTATACCTCATCTGTCCGCGGAAATCATTACACAAAATAACAATCGCAGGCCTGACATCACGCGCTCAATCAAAACGAGCTGGGTTTACGTTTAAACAGTGGCACCACAGGTGGACACCGTTATGCTTGGGGATGCTTAAAATAAAACTTTCGAGGGAGTCAGACAAAAAGTTTTGGGAGATGGTAGAAGAACAGAGGCGTCCGGGGTGCAGGAGAGGCGCGAGGAGAGGGGGGAGTGGTGTAGAGTGATTTAGGGTCGATCATTTACTTCTTTTAAACCCCCCCCTCCCCTCTCCTGAGATAAAGCGGGTGGCTGGCCCGCTCGTAATTGTCCGTTTCGGAGGCACATTGTCAGTAGCTTTTGAGCTCGCAGGTGCACATAGTAAAGCCGCGGAGTCTTCGCAGACTCCCCCAGAGAGCTTTGTTCCCTTTCTCTCGCTCCCCCGCGGAGCAGAAAATTAGCGTTGCATTCGGGGGGCTTCGTCGCCCCCTTTTTCTCCGGCTCAGGCTTAACCCTTTCACCGCCTGTCGCAATTCTCATGGAAATTGAAGAGCCTGCGCAGGCTAATCGCAGAGTAGAGGGGAGGATGGGAGAGAAGCTAAGGGAAGAGATGAGTGGAGTGCGTTGAAGGGGGGAGTAAGCCCTACACTACCCCCTCCCCTCTTTCGCTCGCTCTCTCTCTCTCAATTCAATTTAAGGGCTTTATTGGCATGGGAAACATTTGTTTACATTGCCAAAGCAACTGAAATAAATAAAATTTACAGTAAACATTACACTCACAAAAGTTCCAAAATAATAGGCATTTCAAATGCCATATGTCTATTAAACAGTGTTGTAATGATGTGCAAATAGTTAAAGTACAAAAGGTAAAATAAATAAACATAAATATAGGTTGTATTTACAATGGTGTTTGTTCTTTACTGGTTGCCCTTTTCTTGCGGCAACAGATCACAGATATTGCAGCTGTGATGGCACACTGTGGAATTTCTCCCAATAGATATGGGAGTTTATCAAAATTGGATTTGTTTTCGAATTCTTTGTGGGTCTGTGTAATCTGAGGGAAATATGTGTCTCTAATATGGTCATACATTTTGCAGGAGGTTAGGAAGGGCAGCTCAGTTTCCACCTCATTTTGTGGGCAGTGTGCACATAGCCTGTCTTCTCTTCAGAGCCAGGTCTGCCTTAGGTGGCCTTTCTCAATAGCAAGGATATGCTCATTGAGTCTGTACATAGTCAAAGATTTCCTTAATTTTGGGTCAGTCACAGTGGTCAGGTATTCTGCCACTGTGTACTCTCTGTTTAGGGCCAAATAGCATTCTAGTTTGCTCTGTTTTTTTGTAAATTCTTTCCTGTGTCAAGTAATTATCTTTCTGTTTTCTCATGATTTGGTTGGGTCTAATTGTGTTGCTGTCCTGGGGCTCTGTGGGGTTTGTTTGTGTTTGTGAACAGAGCCCCAGGACCAGCTTGCTTAGGGGGCTCTTCTCCAGGTTCATTTCTCTGTAGGTGATGTCTTTGTTATGGAAGGTTTGGGAATCGCTTCCTTTTAGTTGGTTGCAGAATTTAAGGGCTCTTTTCTGGATTTTGATAATTAGCGAGTTTTCATTATTTGGTGTTTTACGTCTCTCTCTCTTTCTCTTTCTCTTTCCCTCTATGACAATCTGACATTCAGGAACCAGCTCTACCAACATGGCCTGTCGTTTCCATGGCAATTTAGGGCTGTGAAACTGGACAAGAAGCACGTAAATTGGCCGCCACTACACTAGCCCTGGCCCATAACCACATGCACACCTCGGAATATTAATTTGCTCCAAGCATTTGGATAGTTGAAAAACATGGTTTATTCCAAAATAAGAAAGATAAAGAGAAACGTTAATAGATTGTGTGTGGAGAGAACATTTTATTGCTCCAATTCTTTGACATGAGTGGTGGAACTGTATAGCTATAGAACTTTTTAAATGGTCAAATATGGGCCTATACGTTTGACAACATTACTTTAGTGATCTATAGCCTATAATTGGACAAAGTCCTTATAAAGTGCCCCTGTATGGCAGAAGTTAGATAAGGGCCAGCTTGTGCACCCTGTGCATTCAGATGGGGGTTGGTTTTGGTGAGGTCGTTGTAAGGGTCTTGTAGGGGTGGTGTGTATTTAGGAAGGAGGATTTCTGGTAGAATTCATCCAATCTCTTAGCAAAGGGCAGTGAGGCTTCAACAAGTGGTTGCCATGGATTTGGTGAGCCGGGGCTAAACAAGTGCGTGGGAGATGCTGGTGGTGCGACTTTTAAAGAGTTACGAGAAGTTGTAGTCATCAGAAGCAAACAACAGTCTCCTCTATGACTCAGGTGGTCGGGTTCAAATACCCTCAGTTATTTTTTATCTGCAAGTTGACATTTGCCTTAAGTTGTCTGATGTCTGGTGTTAAGTTGTCAAGCAAGTTGTTGTCTGGTGCTGTCTGACACATTTCCTCATATAATAATTTAGCCTCAAATAGATGGTTTGTAAGATGTTTAGTATTATGTAAGATGTTCAGTAGATGTTCATGTTCAGTAACTGTCAACAACATTTCAACTAACTTTCCTCTTATCCTAGGATCCTAACCCTAAACGCTTGCTGTTATGTAATTTATCCTTTTAGTTATCCTAATGAACACGCAGCAACTGGCCTCATTGAGTCCCTTTACGTGTGTCAATGAGCAGCACTCAAAGTAGGAGATTGCGGGTTATCTAAAGAGAAAGAGAAACCCTATTTCTATTTCGTAAGCACTGCTATAGGAAACCTCACCACATCAAAAGTTGTCATGGAAACTTCTCGTGCGTATTATTTACCTGCATTCCTTGGTGAGCCAAGAAACCACTCCTCTCTCGCACGCAGAGCAGGCCAGAGCGCACCCTTTCTGTAACCGCGCCCGCTCCGCGCGCACACACATAGTTTACCTAGGACTAGGCAAGGATTTGAGTGTCACAGAAAAGTAATGCTTTAAATTAAAGTTACCACATCCAATAGTAATTGCACAACTTCTTACGTCTTGTTTTATGCGTATTTTTATGTGGCCTTTAATTGACCAAAACCACTATTTGAGTTTTATGCAGAAGCTTATTTGGACAATAAAAGTGGCTATATGTTGGGCAACAGTATTCCAACTAGACACAACCCCTCACACATATTATGAACATAAAATGTGCCCATTTTAAACAAGATATATATTTTTTATAGATATGGTTCCTAACAACTGCGGTATAGAGGCCTATCAATGGTCATGGAGAGGTTAACTACAGAAATACAGGTTAAAAAACCCTTAAGCCCACAGCCCATCAACGTCTGACTGTGTGACTACCAACCAACCACTCCCTTCTCCACAGGTCGTTGAAAGACCTGCTGGTGCGTTGTTTGCTCGCAGGTGAGCAAGTGGGTGGGTGTCTGCTTCTGGCGCAGCGCCGCTGTGGTCGGCTGCCACGAAGGAGAGAGCGAACGGCTGCAACGTCAGTGAACGTCGGATCCGCCGCATTTTTCACTCACCCTCACACGCTCGTAGCTGAACACCCCGAGTCACAGAGTAGCTCGAGGAGGGAGGCTACCCGGAAACCCTGATCAGTGATTCATTCGTAATAATATGCAGTTTTGTGACATACATCCGTATAACTTCTATGGGTACTTGTCTGCCCTGTCAGGTCTATAATTAGTGGAGGAGTGAGTGACGTGATATCCAATAGATTTGACCATAGAAATGGGTGACATATTCCTCCAAAAGTCTTGTTTTGTCAGGGCATGGGGGTCATGTGCTCAACAACAACAAAAGGGCACACACATGTTATTTCTTCCGCAACCGCTGTCACAGACTTGTTGAGCAATTAATACAAGAGGGGAAATCAGCACAATCTGATGAGTAAAGTATTTTGCTAAACTATTTTGAACTGGAATAAATGCTGCACTGGTTAACAACGACCAACACAATTCCATAATAGAATATTGTAAGAAATGCTGTAGCCTACCATGACTAATATCCAACCCAACTCCATTTGTTGCAACTATCATGTATCCCGGTGGTTGTCAAACCGTTTGCTCTGGAAACCCCAAAAAGAAGCCGTAGGCCAATAAAACTTGCGACCACCCGCGCACACACATGCGCACACTCGAACGTGCGCTCACAATTGCTGTATTTAGTCTGACATTACAGCCATAAACCCGTGTGGCTCAGTTGGTAGAGCATGGCGCTTGCAACGCCAGGGTTGTGGGTTCATTCCCCACGGGGGGACCAGGATGAATATGTATAAACTTTCCAATTTTGTAAGTCGCTCTGGATAAGAGCGTCTGCTAAATGACTTAAATGTAAATGTAATAAACGGTGACGCATTTTCAAAACGCAAGATAGGCTACAGAAATAAACTGCGTTCTACGCCTGCATTTGGAGCTGAAAGTAATCCATGTTAGCATCCGACATCAACTAGGGATATATGATGTCACTACTCTGGAGTCCAGAGCAAGCACGATTATTCTACCTACTTGTTGTAGTGGGGTCACAGGATCGGATGGAAACGCATGTTCTGTCTGCACAACGCCATCACTTTGGAGGGCAGGCCTACTCGTAGAGTGCTACTTGCCAGCCGGGTAGCCCTGTTAATCCTCACAAATATCGTAATAAATTCGCCAGAATATGTTACATCTCCATCCCATAATATTGAAGGCAGTGCGATGTTACAGCAGTTTATCTTTAGACATAGCTAGTAGCCACCCAAACTAGGCCTATCTGAAATATGAAAATGATCAATCAAATCGCCAGGTAGCCATATTGTTCTGGCGAAGATGAGTCAGTAGTAGATTTCTAAACAGTATTTTATATGGATAATACATTTAGGCCTACTCTGATTTTGCCTGGCAAAACTGGAAGAAATTAAACAAGTTCTTTCTGTTCACTAATCGGGATATGAAGAGTCAATCAAGACGAGCCACTCTGGTTCTGAAGCATAGATGATAATTTAACGACGACAGTGGGTTGAGAACAATTAAAAAAAGTAAAAAGAATGATATCACCACCAAAAAGGGCACTTTGGAGACTGTAAGGGCAAAGGGGCACGTGCTCTGCACAGGTAGAGCCCTATCGGTGCACGTGCATGTCCAGGGGTTTGGGTAGAGCTATTCAGAGTCGGCAAGAAGATTAAGTGGAATTTGAGTCAAAGTTACACAGGTATCTTCACGTTTCCATGGTTACACAATACACACCATCTTGCAAAATGGAGTCTAAACAAAGGTCGGCCAATCACCAGTCATCATCAGTGGTTGTGAAAGTGAAATACAGGTCTGGATGAACCAGCCCAACAAGTTAATATGTTAACACAGTGACAGTTGTCTCTGTGGTAGGGAGGTATGTTTGTGTGTTCCCTTCCTCCCACATCTCTCAACAGTTGCTGTCAAAGACGCCACCCTTCCCTGCCAGCCAAAATCTCTGCTGATTTGTCATGAGTGTATGCGTGTGTGTGTGAAGGATGCCTACTTGCCGGGCTAGCATAGTAGTATTAATAGTTAATTCAAGGAACTCAGAAACGATAAGACAAGACTGTCTGTGAGTCTGGCTCCAGTCTGCAGTCAAACATCACATGTCATCATCCCTCCTTGTCTCAAGTGTTTCAAACAGCTTCACACTCACAGCCAAGATGAGATAAAAATCAAGATAGGCTTCCTCTATAGAAACAGGACATGTTTATCCTCTACAAATAGAAGACAAATTGTGCAAGCTACTTTTATGTCTCTTATAGATTATTGGGATATTATCTACATGCATGCTATGGCATCCACACTTAAATCGCTGAATGCTACTTATCATTGCGCACTTAGGTTTATTACGGGTGCTAGCTACAGAACTCACCACTGTGTTTTATATCATAATGTGGGTTGGACTTCGCTGTCCGTGAGACGAGAACAACATGCTCTTGTGTTTGTCTATAAAGCACTTCTGAATAAACTACCTTCTTATTTATCATCACTCGTCAATATTAGAAATATAATTCCTAAAACCAGGTCTCAAGCATGGATTACACTTGAGGCCCATGCGATTTCCACAGAGTTGGGTATGGCTGCCTTTTCCTGTTACGCTCCTTGCTTATGGAATAGCCTGCAGGACTAAGCTTAAACTTGAGACTCTTGTCCCCCTGTTGCCCATTTTAATATTTTTTTATTTTTATTTTGTATTGCTTGTAACTTGTTCGGCTAATGCAAGTTCTTGTGCTGTTAGGGGAATAACCTATGTGTAAATGTAATCTGCTGCTGTATTTTTTTTGTGTTATCTGTGATTGTTTTGTTTATCTTGTGTAGTTTCTTTTAATCATTGTACCTAAACTGTATGTGTAAACATGTATACGCAGGGCCCAGCTGTAAAAGAGACCTTGGTCTCAGTCTGTGTTCCTTGTTGAAATAAAGGTATAATAATAATAATAATTAAAAGTGACTAGTCAGACACAGTTGTGAAGTCAACACATCAGTCAGTGCTGCTGTGAACCGCATCACAACAGACATGCCAAACGGAAGATGTATAAAACATTTTTGATACAATTTCAATGTTGTTTGAGTTGCTTTGTGTATCATCAAGTTTGCTTGAGATGTTTTTACTGCAACACTGCTCACTGCATCCAAGTTGCTTGACATAGGCGTTTCAAAGAGCTGTCAGTCAAGGCGAGCTCATGAATATACCCTCCCCCTCCACTCAGCCTGTCTTTCAAACTTTTTCTCAAATTTTAAGCATTTCTATCCAAAACAAATATTATGGGTGATATTTTAGTCACTCAAAAGGCTATTTTACATAGAAATCAGAATGACGGTTCATGACCTATATGTATGGATATGTCGAAATATATAATCGTATGAATGTGATGAAATCTAGTAGCCAACCACTATGTAAAAGAATCACCTGTTGAGTGTGTGGTTTGAGATATTTGCTGACTAAAATACTAAATGAACTACCGGTATACATCTGTAATTAACAAGCGTCACTAATGTTGTTTATTATTTGATAATAACCAACCAAAAACCACAAGTGTAATATATAACCATTTTAGAAGCACAGAGTTTTATCCGGTCCATACCACACACACACCACACACAGAGACACACACACACACACACACACACACACACACACACACACACACACACACACACAACACACACACACACACACACACACACACACACAAACACACACACACACACACACACACACACACACCACACACACACCACACACACACACACCAACACACACCACACACACACACACACACACACACACACACACACACACACACACACACACATACACATACACACACACACACACACACACACACCACACACACAACAATGACAGATGGGACACATTAGACAGGGGTATAGTGCTGCTAATAGTGGAAATGTTTGTCAAGGGAGTGACAGGTAACCTTAAAGAGCTTAGGTAGAGACAAGCCCTGAGGTAGACAGGTCTGAGAGAGATAACCTTAAAGAGCTAGTAAATCAAATCAAACCAAATAGTAGAGACAAGCCTTGAGGTAGACAGGTCTGAGAGAGAGCGAGAGAAAGAGGGAGAAACATAGAGCGTTAACCTTAATGAGGTAGTAGAGACATGTTCTAAATTGGTTTGGGACCTATTTAACCGATCGAGAGATTTTTGTCACTCTTGGTGAACATAACTCAGAGAAAATACATATCACATGTGGCGTTCCACAGGGTTACATTTTGGGTCCGGTACTGTTCAGTTTATGTATGTTACCTGTTGGCAGTGTTATCAGAAAGCACGGCATTGATATGCAGAAGATACACAACTTTACATTTCTGTGTCACCAGAGGATTTTAGCTCAACTGGTAAATTATTAGACAGTATTAGTGATTCTTCCAGCTAAATCAAGACAAGACCGAGGTACTCTTTGTTGGAGCCAAAGCACAGAGATAGAATCTAGCCACACTTTTTAATTCATGGGCAATAAAGATAAAACACCAGGTAAAAAAATCATAGGTGTTATTTTAGATTCAGAACTACATTTTCAATCACACATTAGGAATGTGACCAAAATAGCTTTTTACCACCTGAACATTGCCAAGGTGCGTCTGTTTCTCTCTCAGGCTGATACAGAGAGACTCATCCATGCTTTTATTACAAGCAGGCTTGACTACTGTAATGGTCTCCTGTCTGGTCTACCCAATAAAGCCATTGGTCAACTGCAAAACATACAGAATGCTGCAGGGTACTGACCAAGACCAGACGGAGAGCACACATTATACCGGTTTTAAGGTCTCTGCACTGGCTGCCTGGGAGTTTTAAAATTAATTTAAAGATTCTTCTATTGGTTTTTAAGTCAATCCACGATTGTGCACCCCAATACATGTCAGACATGCTTTTAAGTTATGTACCCAGTAGGTCCCTCAGGTCCTCTGGCACTGGCCTTTTAACTATCCCAAAGCCTAGGACCAAGAGGCATGGAGAGGCAGCTTTTAGTTAATATGCCCCCAGCCTCTGGAATAGACTGTCAGAGAATCTGAGGAGGGCTGAAGCTGTGGACATATTTAAAAGAGATCTTAAAACACATCGTTTTATCTTTGCTTTTCCTTAGGGTACTTTTTAGTTGTTCAGTTTATGTCATTCTTTAGTTTTTAATCTTATGTTTGTTGTGTAGTAAATAGTTCAGCTTTTATTTTCATAAATTGTTTCATGTAAAGCACACTGTGTTGCATTCCATGTCTGAAATGTGCTGCATAAATAAAGCTTGAATTGATTTGATGCCCTGAGGTAGACCGGTCTGAGAGAGAGAGAGAGAGAGAGAGGGAGGGAGAGGTAACATTGATGAGCTAGTAGAGACACGTCCTGAGGTAGACTGGTCTGAGAGAGAGAGAAACCTACCAAAAGTAGTGTGGAAAATTACCAAAAAACAATTAGGCAACAACAAATTCATTCCCTTTTAGACAACTTCCTGGACAGAATGTTCCACTGTAATAGTGAAGGTGTAAACTTGGCAGTAGAAAACCTAAACAGTATATTTGACCTTTCAGCTTCCCTATCAAATCTAAAAATGTCAAACAGAATGAAAAATGCAAAAACCTAAGAAAGAAATTGAGAAACCTATCTAATCAAAAACATAGAGACTCAGAAAACCTGAGCCTACACCTTCACTATGGTGAATCACTAAAACAATACAGAAATACATTATGGAAAAAGAAGGAACAGCACGTCAGAAGTCAGATCAATGTAATTGAAAAATCCATAGAATCTAACCACATCTGGGAAAATTGGAAAACTCTTAACAAACAACAACACAAAGAGTTATCTATCCAAAACAGAGATGTATGGGTAAACCACTTCTCCAATCTTTTTGACCCTATAACAAAGAACAAACAGCAAAAACATATAAATGATCAAAAACAAACCTTAGAATCAACTATTAAAGACTACCAGAACCCACTGGATTCTCCAATTACATTGAATGAACTACAGGACAAAATACAAAGCCGCCAACCCAAAAAGGCCTGTGGTGTTGATGGTATCCTCAATGAAATGATAAAATATACAGACCACAAATTCCAATTGGCTATACTTAAACTCTTTAACATCATCCTTGGCTCTGGCATCTTGCCCAATATTTGGAAACAAGGACTGATCACCCCAATCCACAAAAGTGAAGACAAATTTGACCCCAATAACTACTGTGGGATACGCATCAACAGCAACCTTGGGAAAATCTTCTGCATTATCATTAATAGCAGACTCATACATTTCCTCAGTGAAAACAATGTACTGAGCAAATGTCAAATTGTCTTTTTACCATATTATCGTACGACAGACCACGTATTCACCCTGTACACCCTAATTGACAAACAAAGAAACCAAAACAAAGGCAAAGTCTTGTTGATGTCAAAAAAGCTTGACTCATTTTGACTTGAGGGTCTGCTATACAAATTGATATAAAGTGGTGTCGGTTGAAAAACATCTGACATTATATAATCCATGTACACAAACAAGTGTGCGGTTAAAAATGGACAAAAACACACATATTTCTTCCCACAGGGTCATGGGGTGAGACAGGGATGCCGCTTAAGCCCCACCGTCTTCAACATATATATCAACGAATTGGCGAGGGCACTAGAACAGTCTGCAGCACCCGGCCTCACCCTACTAGAATCTGGAGTCAAATGTCTACTGTTTGCTGCTGCTATCTTCTGTCCCCAACCAAGGAGGGCGTATAGCAGCACCTAGATCTGGGCCCTGACAGTAAATCTCAGTAAGACAAAAATAATGGTGTTCCAAAAAAGATCCAGTTGCCAGGACCACAAATACAAATTCTATCTAGACACCATTGTCCTAGAGCACACAAAAAACTATAGATACCTCGGCCTAAACATCAGCGCCACAGGTAACTTCCAAAAACCTGTGATCGAGCTGAGAGACAAGGCAAGAGGGCCTTCAATGCCATTAAAAGGAACATAAAATTCGACATACCAATTAGGATCTGGCAAAAAATACTTGAATCAGATATAGAACCCATTGCTCTTTATGGTTGTGAGGTCTAGGGTCCGCTCACCAACCAAGAATTTACAAAATGGAACAAACACCAAATTGAGACTCTGCATGCAGAATTCTGTAAAAATATATTACGTTTTGTCACGTCTACTCCCGCTCCTCTCTGGCGCTCGTTGTCGCCAGTTTACTCATCATTACACACACCTGCCACCATTGTTACGCGCGCCTGCTCTTCATGAGACTCACCTGGACTCCATCACCTTCCTGATTTCCTCCCCTATATCTGTAACTCCCTTGGGTTGATTCTGTTCCTGTGTTATATGTCTGTACGCTACTTGTGTTGCTTGTTTTGTTCCATTTATTATTAAATTCACTCTCTGTACTTGCTTCCCGATTTCTAGCGTACTTGTTACAGAATAATACCTCACCAAAGGGAGGTGACGTCGGATCTAAGGGTGGCTGCCGAAGCAACCCGAGGTTGACTCAGCTGGCTCATTAGGCTTCCATGCCTCAGCTGGCTCGACAGGTTCTCAAGCCTTGGTTGGCTCGTCAGGCTTTCATCCCCGAAGCTACCGGGGGATGCCTCAGCTAGCTCGTCAGGCTCCCCTGCCTCAGCTGGCTCGAGAGGTTCTTGACAGGTTCTCAAGCCTTGGTTGGCTCGTCGGGATCCCATACCTCAGCCGGCTCGTCGGGATCCCATACCTCGGCCAGCTCGTCAGGCTCCCATGGCTCAGCCGGCTCGTCGGGCTCCCATACCTCAGCTGGTTCGACTAGCTCCCACGCCTCAGTTGGTTTCTACAGGTTCCCGCAGATCAGCTGGCTCTACAGGTTCCTGCGCCTTAGCAGAAGCGATTGGTCTGGTCCTCGGGACCATCCCTCTGGTCGGCGTCCTGCAGCTGGAGCCGTACGTCAGGGAGGGGGACTCCATCACCTTTACTGTTGTTTYATTTCTTTACCTACCTATTGTTCACCTAATACCTTTTTTGCACTATTGGTTAGAGCCTGTAAGTAAGCATTTCACTGTAAAGTCTACACCTGTTGTATTCGGCGCACGTGACAAATAAACTTTGACTTGATCACCTTCCTGATGTCCTCCCCTATAGCTGTCACTCGCTTTGGTTCTTTTCTTCTTTTGGATCTTCTGTGAGTGTAATGTTTACTGTTACTTTTTATTGTTTCACGTTTGTTTCTCTACTTCACTTTCTTTGGCACTTTTAACATATGTTTCCCATGCCAAGAAAGCTCTTTAATTGAATTGAGAGGGGGGAGAGAGAGGAGAATGGTTGGTGGAGACAAGCTATTTTTTTGTTTTAGTGCATTCATATGTGTTTTTGTTTGCGTGTGTTCATACTGAAACACTGATGGTGCAAACCTACATTTTTATGATTATAGGATAAACAAGGGAGAGGAAAATATTGCTACACTTGATCTTAATTCTGTGACTAAACCATTGGAAGAGATGAATGGGCTTTACTCTTATCAGCTAGCTAAGGCATTCACCAAAACACCCCCGCTGAGGTGGGGCAATGGTGTGTTCTGCCAGAGATAGGGTCATCCACAGATGGCCAGATAGGGGGAGATGGGAAATGCAGGCCTAGCGATCAGCAGGTAGATAAAGATAGCCTGAGACAGTGTGTGTATGTGAACCATAGACATGTCTCAAGCACAGTGTTATGAAACTGTCCTCTTCTGAAGCTGTCAGACCCCCCAAGATGAATCCGTCTAACAGCTGATACGGCCTAACGAAGTTGAAGCTCGGCATCGCCGCCATTCAGCTACACAATCACAATCAGATATGCCTGCCGTGGCCCTCTCTCTCTCTTTCAATGAAAAGTTCATTTTATTTTCTAATTTTCTCCAAACTCTTGTTCTTAAATGCCTCTGTCGATCTCCCTCCTGCTTCTGCTACTCTTTGGCATGCTACAACCAGCGTTTCTCTCTCTTTCCAAGACACCCATTTCTCTACTCTATTTGCCCTCATGTGGCTTGGCTCCTCCTTTCTCTCTCTTTCTTTCATTCTGTAATAGAAAGAGAGGAATAAAGCAGGTAAGTGAGTGATACACAAAGCATGAGGGAAACTGATGAGAAAAGGGATGAAGAGAGAAAGTACCTTGCTGAGAGCGCGAGGGAGAGGGGAGAGAGAGATAAGGAGAGAGAGGGAGGGAGAGTGGAAACATATGTTTCCCATGCCAATAAAGCCCTTTGAATTGAGAGAGATTCAGTATAAGGAATCACAACTGATTTGGTGTGGAGTAGCTTACTGTAGAAATAGTGTATTTCACAGATAATCCTCCGCAACAACCACTCTGTCAAGTTGAATTCACTGTTGGAAAACGTCGATCTCAAAAAAGTGAGTTTTGTGTTGGTTTTTAAGAAACCTCTGTTGTCTTAAATTTGATCAGAATTGTGGGACTTTTTGATTGCCGGGGTTCTTGATGATGTCAGTGTGATGGAGGACAGAGAGTCAAGGGGCTGTTGGAACCACACACAGACACACAGGGTCAGTTGGAGGATTTGCTGTCAGGGACTGGAAAAAAGAGAGAGAAGGGGGAGGACAAATCAATGGGAGGGTAAAGTGAAAAGGCGGCGATTGATTGATGGACAGACAGATTAAAATGTTATGGTTAAGAGTTAAGAGGGCATGAGAAAAAGAGGATGGATGATGTCACAAGAGAAAGGGAGAAACGTAATAATAAAGTTTGTGGGATTTTTTGTTGTAAGAGAGTATAAGTAGAGACAAAATCATCTATATAACATATTTATTACTCACCGATTAAAAGCTAAAAAGTAGTGAGTCTAGGCATCAACAGAGAACAAGAACTTCACGCCTCTACTTTGAGAGAACTAAGATTGTGTATGTAATAATTGGTGAAAGTTTGTCTCCATCTACTGGTGACACTAGATTCTTAAAAAAAAAAAAAACTTTAACTAGGCAAGTCAGTTAAGAACAAATTCTTATTTACAATGACGGCCCACCCCGGACGACGCTGGGCCAATTGCGTGCCGCCTTATGGGACTCCCAATCACGACCGGATGTGATGCAGCCTGGATTTTAGATAAATATCCTTCTAGATATAAGACACAACGACAGACACAGTGGAGCAGTCCCAACAAAAACAAAACATATTTTATTAAATGTTCACATTTAAAATCAACTTTCTTACCATCTTCAGAACCGTGCAACCCGCAACAGGTAAACTGAAACTATACAGAGAAGTTGGACTTCAACATCACACTACAATGCTCCCACATTTCTGCTCCCAGTTTTAATCTGAATCAAATTTTAATTATTTAACTACTGATCCTACTGACAAAGAAACAAACAGAAAAAATTAAAAGGTGCAACTGCATTTTGGACTAATAACCGTTTGGTTCAGTACAGTTCTTTTGATTGCTTGCTGACATCCCCCCCGAGGGAACTGGCCTAAGATCAGCGTCTACGGGCAACTTCCGCCAAGACCTCTTTGCTCGCACTCAAGCCACAATGCGCAAACTACCTAACCTATCTAAAGAAAATCTAACAGTTTTCTCAAACATACTGACAGAATTTCATAGTGTACTTGCTTGACCCCTTGATTACAGCTATAAACCAACTTCCTGGTTGTGTTCTAGAATGTTCTCATTCTAGAGTCTGTTCCGAGAACAACCCATGTAATATAACTGGAACAATGGAATGCATTGCTGGGGAGGTATAAAGAAACAGATTGCATTGAGTGTGTCGTCACTTCCATCTAGTAGAATCATTGTTTAAGATGGACTAACAAGAGGGTCAAGCCTTCCTTCCCTGAGCTAAAACACTGATACAAAACCTAGGAGATTTCTCTGTGAACTATTCTAACTTCTAACTGGGCAAAAGCTTGGTTTGGGTAGTGGGAATAGAAGTTGATTTGGTCCATGGCTAGACTATAGTAGGGCACTGCAGAGTCATCGTATTGGGTAAATGACACCCCATATATAGTGCACTAGTAGAGTTCAAAGTAGTGCACTATATAGGGAATGGGGTGTTACTTTTGACAAGAGCCAATAGTCCTGTCATAAGTAGTGAACTACATAGGTATAGGGTGCCATTTTAGATCCATACACACTTGTCTATATAATCTCTGTCATTGTAGATCCATACACACTTGTCAAAATATAATCTCTCTGTCATTGTCTGCATCTTGAATGGCACACCAGTCTTTATATAGTGCGCTACTTCAAAACTAGGTTCCCATTACAGACTGCCTTAGTGTCCAGTCTACTCCATCTTCTTCTTCAGTGTGGAGCTGCTGTTCCAGTAGTACAGGAGCTGGGCAGCGATGAGGCCGTTACAGGAAGAGGATATGACATAGGTCAGGGCCATCAGAGAGTCACCTGTTTCCTGTTTACAGAGAGAAACCAGGAAGAAGAGTTTGTTGGATTAGGACAGGATCACACACAGTCTGAGTCCCAAACAGCACCCTTTTCCCTTTAGAGTGCACTCCTTTTGACCAGGGCCCATATACATATTTGGGACGCATATACACACTCTGACATACAGTGGACACATTTTATAGAGGTTGTTTTACTTGGCCCCTCACCTTGATAGAACCCAGTTTGGAAATAACCCAGGTCATTTGCCCACCAATGTAAAGCCTACGGCCAGAAACCTTGGTGTCTTTGACCCTGACCTAAACCTCGAGTGTAAAGAAGATTACTTTTCCCTTTAGTGTACACTCATTTTGACCAGGGACAATAGAGCTGTGGTCAAAAGGAGCGCACTATAGGGAACAGGGTTCCATTTAGGACGCATATACACTCACACACACACACACAAGCCGCTCAGGATAAGTGCATCTTCGGAATGACTCAAATGTAAATGTAACGTAAAGCCTATTCACAAATACTTGTATTGAGGTGAATATACGAGCCAGGGAGACAGGGAAAAGCATAAACACAGTGATGGCAGACAGCTGTCCTGCGTGTTCGTTCCCATAGTTAGTCACTACCTGGATCAGCTGTAATGACAGGGAGAAATACACATTATCAAATAGTAACACAATAACATTATGTTAAATGGTGATAATACCCGAGAAACAGGTGTTAGGAAGATATATTGGCACGGTGTTCTTAGGCCCGAGACCAAGTCCAAACACCGACTTTTATACAACGAGTTACCGACATATTCACTGTTACCAACAGTTTTAACCAATCGGTATTCAGGATTAGACCCACCCGTTATATAAATTATGGTAATTTATAACACATGTTATTTTTTATAGATTTATTTTGGCGTAATTTTTACAGTTGAACAATTTAAAAGTGCAAAGAAACCCTAGTAGCCTGGGTACCAGTCTGTTAAGCTAATATTACACTCCTGTGCCAGAGAGCAAACAACTGGTACCCAGGCTAGAGGAATGTCAGCTAAAGACTGGTACCCAGGCTAGAGGAATGTTAGCTACAGACTGGTACCCATGTTAGAGGAATGTTAGCTGAACAGACTGGTACCCAGGCTAGAGGAATGTTAGCTACAGACTGGTACCCAGGCTAGAGGAATGTTAGCTACAGACTGGTACCCAGGCTAGAGGAATGTTAGATAAGATTGGTCTTATCATGGCAAAGCGGGATAGGAGGAATGTCTATGCTTACAGACTAGGATACCGGGGATGCAAAACAATTGTGCACCACATTTGAGAGAAATAAGCTATTCTCAGTGTCTAGAGGATTGTTTTTAGTCATTGAATAAGGTGAGAACTGGTACCAGTTTACATGTTTGTGTTATAATGTTTTTTAGGCTAGGGTTATGTGTTTAAGAATTACATAGGTATGTAGTACCACAAGGCTAGAGGATGACTTTTATGTCTGAATAGACTGGTATAATGTGGAGTGTCAGGTCTTAGAGGAATGTTTAGCTGAAGGAGACTGGCAGTCAAGCCAGCTGGGCTAGAGAGAAATGTTAGTGAAAGACTGGTAGACCACTTCTCAACCATAACTTAGGTAGATTGGAATGTTATAGCTTGAACAGACTGGTACGAACTGTTAATATTTCACTGGTAAGTTGACTCACGGCTAGAGAGAAACTTGGCGTGGTAACCTAACATTTTTTTTCGCAACAACACTTGGGAAAATATTACAGGCAGAGAGGCATGAGACAATTGAAAACTGGGGATGATGTATGAGAGCAGACAGTGGTGGGAATAGGATAATTGTGTAGCTACAGACTCGGCTAGGGACACCAGGGTTAACACCTCTAATCTTACATAACTACCATGGGGATTCTTTAGTGGAGACAAAGAGTTGGGAACTCCGTTTAAACGAGGCTAGAGGAGTTACTCGTCTATAGAAGACATCACAATGATGCTACACAGCGAATGTCCAATATGCCTGGGGCATTGGGATATTTTTTTGGGACCATAACAGATTATAAGAGGAATGTTTGCTAGCAGACTGGTACTGTCCATTCAGGAATTGACCCAGAAACTGCCTTAGACGTCAAAAACGAGAGTTTAGAGGAGTGTTGAGTACAGACTGGTAATGGTATTGGGCTGCTGGCCATAAACCACGTTTTAAAGAGAATGTTAGTGACGACTTGTGTAAATCATTTGTTAGGAGGAATTGTTATGCTAAAGCTTGGTGATGCTCTGAGTAGAGGTAATGTTTTGTACAAACTGGTAACCCTGATATTATTACTAAAATTATGCCTTAGAGTCGCAATGATGAGGAATGCTTATGTGATACATGACTGGTAACTATCGTTTTAGAAGAATTGTTAGCTACTAAGATGAGTAGCATTTGTCTATAGAGATGGTTAGCGTAACAGTAACTGGTTTAAACACAGGCTATGGGGATGAAATTGATTAGCCAATTACCAGACTGGTTCCTCCTATGAAACTAAATAGGTAGAAGGTAATTGTTTAGTAGTATACAGATGGTAACAAACACATAGGTTAGAGGAATGATTAGCGTAATAGGTGGTTTGGGAGTGAAGCAGGGTAGTCATTTCTATCTGAGGGGGGGTTGTCAATAGGTCCAGGCTAAGGAATGTTGCTTACAGATGCTACACACAGTTTAGAGGAATGTTAGCTAAAGACTGGTACCCAGGCTAGAGGAATGTTAGCTACAGACTGCTACCCAGTTTAGAGGAATGTGGTTTATTCCAGGGTGCTGAGTGGGTAGCCTCCACAGTCTCCAGGCTCTTGTCCTGTATCACCATCAGTGGGAGTAAAGACAGGGTTAAAAAACACAGAATACATCCACACACTAGTAGGCTGATTATACTGTCAAATCCTAGTGTTTACTACAAAGCCGGTCTTGTCACAATGTAGCTCTGGTTACAAGTAGTGCACTTAATGGAAAAGAGTGGGCTCTAGTCAAAAGTAGTGCACTATACTATATAGGGAATAGTGTGTCATGTGAGACAGCAATAGACGACATTATCATCATCAGGTGAAGGTCCTTCTCCTTCACCTTAGGAGACCGGCTGCTGTGGTTATTAGGCTTCTGCATTATGGTCTATGGAGAGGAGGGAGGGAGGGAGAGAGGGAGAGAGAAACAGAGACAGAGAGAGAAATGAGGTAGTAAGGGTGAGAGAGTGATAAAGACAAAGAGAGGGGAAGAGAGAGATATGTACTATTTCACAAGAACAATAACAATTGAGCCATGCAGTCAAGTTGTCTGCCAGTGTTTATAGGATCAAGGGTCAGTTCCACAGACTGCGATACAGTGATTACACGTTACTGGAATTCTCCAATTGTTTCCTTGTAACTCATAAGAAATGTATTGAACCAACATCAACCTCATGCAATGTGATCAATCATTTCACAGAACTCTTAGATTCAAAACCTTTTCAGGTATAATACTGTCACTGTAGGTGCACTTGCTTTGTTTTGATTGAGGTGGGTTTTAATGTCATAGTTTTCAATCATTTTGATTCAATGTCTGAAATAGTATTTAAACAATGTATATTCTGGAAGTTTGTAACAGTTGTTTATAAGTCAATGAATTATTAACATTGAGTAGCTATAACTTTTGGTTTGAGGTTTGACTGAGGTTTGACACTTTTGACAGCTTTCTTTTTCTACTGTTCATGTCACGGATCCCTCCGGAAGTTTCATTACCCACACCTGGCCCTATTCCCAGTGATTAGTAATTGCATAAGTGTGCCCTGTCGATAATTGTTACAATGTCCGTTGGTGCGTTTGAGTACCTGTGATGTGTGTTTTGGCTTTAGTGCCATTGTGGATTGCTCAGATGATTACGGGTGTTAATCATTGTACGCTTGTGTTATTTATTCGAGGTACTCCTCGCTCTTTTATTTGGGTTTCGACCCTGTGTTTTGTATAGTGTTTGTTTGGTCTTTGTTCCTGTGCCTTTACACGGCACGCCGCAATTTGGGTGTAATAAAAAAAACTATTACGCATTCCTGCGCCTATCTTCTGAATCATTCGTACCAACGTGACTGTTTAAGACATCTATATTAGCATCTTATAATATACAGCGTCTATAATTATTCAATATCTGAAAATACCCAGAATTGATCTCCTAAACACAAAAAAAGTGACTTACCTGTTTATCGCTCACCTGCCTCTTGTGTTCATGGTACTACTGTTGGTCATACACACAGTAGATGCATTTGGTCTTGAAAGTGGACTTTGACCGAATAAATCATATCATTTTACTGGAAGACAGATATGTTTCTTACCCGCCAGGCAGATACAGGTAGAGAGGGATTAGGGTGTTAAGTCGCATCAGCCCAGCTGGCGATATTACTTTAATAATGTTTACATACTGTTCTACCCACTTCATACATATATATACAGTTGAAGTCAGAAGTTTACATACACTTAGGTTGGAGTCATTAAAACTCATTTTTCAACCACTCCACAAATTTCTTGTTAACAAACTATAGTTTTGGCAAGTCGGTTAGGACATTACTTTGTGCATGAACACAGTAATTTTTCCAATAATTGTTTACAGACAGATTACTTCACTTAATCACAATTCCAGTGGGTCAGAAGTTTACATACACTAAGTTGACAGTGCCTTTAAACAGCTTGGAAAATAAACAGCTTGGAAAATGTGAGAATGCTGTTCTTCGACTACAGCTCAGCATTTAACACCATAGTACCCTCCAACTCTGTCATCAAGCCTCGAGACCCTGTGTCTCGACCCCGCCCTGTGCAACTGGGTCCTGGACTTCCTGACGGGCGCCCCCAGGTGGTGAGGGTAGGTAACAACATCTCCACCCCGCTGATCCTCAACACTGGGGCCCACAAGGGTGCGTTCTGAGCCCTCTCCTGTACTCCCTGTTCACCCACGACTGCGTGCCCATGCACGCCTCCAACTCAATCATCAAGTTTGCAGACAACACTACAGTGGTAGGCTTGATTAGCAAAAACGACGAGACGGCCTACAGGGAGGAGGTGAGGGCCCTCGGAGTGTGGTGTCAGGAAAATACCTCACACTCAACGTCAACAAAACAAAGGAGATGTTGTGGACTTCAGGAAACAGCAGAGGGAGCACCCCCTTCCACATCGACGGGACAGTAGTGAGAAGGTGGAAAGTTTTAAGTTCCTCGTGTACACATCACGGACAAACTGAATTGGTCCACCCACACAGACAGCGTTGTGAGAAGGCGCAGCGCCTCTTCAACCTCAGGAGGCTGAAGAAATTGTCACCAAAAGCACTCCACAACTTCTACAGATGCACAATCGAGAGCATCCTGTCGGGCTGTATCACCGCCTGGTACGGCACTGCTCCGCCCACAACCGCAAGGCTCTCCAGAGGGTAGTGAGGTCTGCCAACGCATCACCGGGGGCAAACTACCTGCCCTCCAGGACACCTACACACCCGATGTCACAGGAAGGCCATAAAGATCATCAAGGACAACAACCACCGAGCACTGCCTGTTCACCCGCTATCATCCAGGAGGCGAGGTCAGTACAGGTGCATCAAAGCAGGGACCGAGAGACTGAAAAACAGCTTCTATCTCAAGGCCATCTGTTAAACAGCCACCACTAACATTTAGTGGCCGCTGCCAAAATACTGACTCAACTCCAGCCACTTTAATAATGGGAATTGATGGAAATTATGTAAAAAGTTATCACTAGCACTTTAAACAATGCACTTAATATAATGTTACATACCTACATTACTCACTCTATATATATATTATATATGTACTCTATATCATCTACTGCATCTTGCCATCTTTATGTAATACATGTATCACTAGCCACTTAAAACTATGCCACTGTTAAGTTACATACCCTAAATTATCATCCATATGTATAGACTGTACACTATACCATCTACTGCCATCTTGCCTATGCGTTCTGTACATCACTCATCTCATATATCTTTATACATTATTCTTTCCCTTTACACTTGTGTGTATAAGGAGTGTTGTGGAATTGTTAGGTTAGATTACTTTTGGTTTATACTGCAATTGTCGGACTAGAAGCACAAGCATTTCGGCTACACTCCATTAACATCTGCTAACCATGTGTAGTGACAAATAAAATGTGATTTGATTTGATTTGAAAATTCCAGAAAATGATGTAATGGCTTTAGAAGCTTCTGATAGGCTAATTGAGATCATTTGAGTAAATTGGAGGTGTACCTGTGGATGTATTTCAAGCTACCTTCAAACTCAGTGCCTCTTTTGCTTGACATCATGGGAAAATCAAAAGAAATCAGCCAAGACCTCAGAAAAAAATTGTAGACCTCCACAAGTCTGGTTCATCCTTGGGAGCAATTTCCAAATGACTGAAGGTACCACGTTCATCTGTACAACAATAGTACGCAAGTAAAAACACATGGACCACCAGCCATCATACCGATTAGGAAGGAGACGCGTTCTTTGCTCCTAGAGATTAACGTACTTTGGTGCGGAAAGTGCAAATCAATCCAGAACAACAGCAAACGACCATGGAGATGCTGGGTGAACAGGTACAAAAAGTATCTATATCCACAGTAAAACGAGTCCTATATCGACATAACCTGAAAGGCCGCTCAGCAAGGAAGAAGCCACTGCTCCAAAACACCATAAAAAAGCCAGACTACGGTTTGCAACTGCACATGGGGACAAAGATCGTACTTTTTGGAGAATGTCCTCTGGTCTGATGAAACAACAATAAAAATGAGAACTGTTTGGCCATAATGACCATCGTCATGTTGGAGGAAAAAGGGGAGGCTTGCAAGCCGAAGAACACCATCCCAACCATGAAGCACAGGGGTGTAACGTTCGTCTCGGAATGAGACCAAAGCCCAGCGTGGAAAGTGTTCATGATTATTTATTTAAACTGAACACTGAGACAAAATAACAAAATGTAACACACGAAACAGTTCTGTCTGGTGCAGACACAAAACAGAAAACAACTACCCACAAAACACAGGTGGGAAAAAGCTGCCTGTGTATGATTCTCAATCAGAGACAATGATAGACAGCTGCCTCTGATTGAGAACCACACCCGGCCAAACACAAAGAAATACAAATCATGAACAATGACATAGAATGTTCACCCAAATCACACCCTGACCAAACCAAAATAGAGACATAAAAAGCTCTCTACAGTCAGGCGTGACACCACCATGACCCCAATGGGGCTCTGTAATTTGTTTTGTTTTTGGTCACTCCTAGTATGTTGCACTTGCTGAATGATAAAGGCAATTGGAGGGATTGGGCTTGTATATACATGCCGTTCGTGTGTGTGTGTGTGTGGTGTGTTGTGTGTGTGTGTGTGTGTGTGTGTGTGTGTGTGTGTGTGTGTGTGTGTGTGTGTTGTGTGGTGTGTGTGTGTGTGTGTGTGTGTGTGTGTGTGTGTGTGTGTGTGTGTGTGTGTGTTGTGCTGCTGTGTAAAAAATAAGAATATTTTATGCTTGCAGCAACATCATTTAATTCAATCAACAACATCTCAGGCACTTGAGGCATTTAATAATTTCACTTTTCCTTGGATCTTTTCTGACATGTAATATTTCACACATTATCAAATTACAACAACAAAAGCATGAATACGTTAATAAAAGCAGGTAATATAATGACAATATTCACAAATTCTACAAATAATATCGGGACAGATATTTAACATTGACGTTACGGACTGTTATGAATTTGTGTGCATTTTAAAATGCATTTTAAAGTAAACTTGTCCGCATTTTATTGGATTGACAGAGTGGTCCTCTGTAGATCAGTTGGTAGAGCATGGCTCTTACAATGCCAGGACAGTGGGTTTGATTCCTGGGGCCACCCATTTGCAAAAGAAAAGTTMTTTAGTTGTATGCACGAATCTGCTAAATGACATGTATTATTATTGAGAATCATGCCACTGTTAGGGTCTAGCTTGTGTTTGTGTGTGACCTCCGACCTCGTCTGCCAGTAAACATGAAACTCTTGAGTTCTCTTTTCTCTCTCTCTCCAGCTACATGGGAGTCACATTGTTGCTTGCGTTCTTCTCATGGTTGCCGAAGTTGTCGTATTTGACGTTGCTGTCCTTAAGATGCAAGTGGTACTGGGTGCCTAGTAGAAATTAAATTTATAGAATTATGAGAGAGGGAGGGAAAGAGAGGGAGAAGGAAAGGGAGAGATGAGACAGAGAGAGAGAGAGAGGGGGGAAAAAGAGGTGCAAGGTTGATTAATTTGTTGTCTTTATGACATTAGGTCCAGGTGTTTCTCCTAGTCACTAAGGTGATCAAGGGATTCGTTTGGAAAGGTAGAAGGCTTCCTGCCTGTTATGTAACCTAGTGAAATAATACCTTTTCAGAGTGTAAACTGAAGCACGTCTCTTTAAAAGTAGCATTGATTTCACAATTTCCCTCCTGATCATCGCTTCATAGAATGAAGAAAGTGTATATTTGAACCACAAAACAAAACTTAAAGAGGCTCTCCATAAATGTTGTATATTTTTTAGCCAGTAGTTCTGAAAGCACTAAGCGTTATCATGTAATTGTCCATGTAAAAAGACCATGTAAAAAAACCTGTCTGATTAGGCTGAATAATATCCAACAATACCTTTTTAATTCTATTCCAGCTATGCATTTTGATAGGTTTTTTAAAATGGACTAAATCTTTATTTACCACTTGGGTCCTGTTTCAGTAATGATGAAATCAGACCTTCTTGTTGAGTATCTGAGTAAGTTCCTCCTCTGTAATTTTGGCTTCACATGAGTCTTTCTGTACAGCTGTTAATTTTACATTATTAATAGGAAAAAAATCCTTACAATTATCTTTGGTTGTTGGAGGTGGAGGAGACTGATGCTGACGTACCTTGCTTCCTCTTTCAAAATATTGTTTAGTGAATCAAACCCTCCCCTAACCCAGACGACGCTGGGCCAATTGTGCGCCGCCTCATGGGTGTCCCGGTCACGGCCGGCTGTGACACAGCCTGGGCTCGAACCCGGGTCTGTAGTGACGCCTTTGACCACTGTGCCACTTGGGAGGTTGCAGTAAATTATTTTCGATAGTATTTCTATGTTGAAGATTAAAAAAAATATCTGGTGCATTTTCCCCCATATTCCATCCAGTTTGCTTTATTTGTATAATATATTACACTTGATCTTTCTTGAATAAGTTCCTCCATTTATTTTAGTTTTTCCTCTAATGTATTCTGTGCCTCTATGGTACAGTATTTATTGCTATCTATCTGTACTGTCAGTCCCTCCACTTCCTTTGTTAATATGAATTATTTTGACCTAAATTGCTTTTGTTTCAAAGATGAGTATTGAATTGCATGGCCTCGAAAGGAACATTTAATAGTGTCCCATACAATAAGGGGATCTGCTGTACCTATGTTATGTCGGAAAAAGTCAGTTATAAATTATTCTATCCTGGTTAAAAACAAACTATCATCCAACAGGCTTTGATTACATTTTCAATATCCTCGCCCACGTAGAAATTCTGTAAGAGTAATGTATATGCCAATAGTGTCACGTTCCTGACCTTGTTTTCCTTTTGTATTGTTGTGTTTAGTGGGTCAGGACGTGAGATGGGTGGGCAGTCTGTGTTTGTTCTATGTTAAGTGTCAGGTTTAATTGACCTTGTATGGCTCTCAATCAGAGGCAGGTGTTTTCGTTTTCCTCTGATTGAGAGACATACATAGGGAGGTTGTTTCACATTGTTTGTCGTGGGTGGTTGTCGCTGTGTCTGTGTTTATTGCACCACACGGTACTGTCTCGTCTCTCGTTCGTTCTTTCCTGTTCATGAGTGCATTGTTTTTTATGTTCACCAGTTCAGGTCTGTTTAACGTCGTTTGTTGTTTTGTAGTTTATGCAAGTATAAGTTTTTGTGTTCGTCTTCGTCAGCAAATAAATCTATATGTATTCACAACCCGCTGCACCTTGGTTTAATCCCTGCTCCTCCTCTTCGGAGGAGGAGGAGAGTCGTTACAAATAGTCATTTTCTGCTTGGTTTCCAGAGAAATGCAGCCGATTGAAAAAGAAATGAACCAACTACAGAGGTCTATCCTCTAATTTCAAATGTTTTGTCAAACTTACGATGCATGGATTTGATCGTTGTATTTTCGTTGTTATCAAAATAACTAATTGTTAGCGCATGTAAACAGGCAATCCCACTCGCTTCAGAGTGCACACTAGAGTAGCGTGTATCTCCTCCACTAAATGATGCCAGGTTAGAATGTAAGGATTCTGTGCCTTTTTCCACTGGGAGAGGACAGCAGATGGTTTATTATCATGTATGAGCCACGTCGAGTCTGAAACGGGAGGTTTAAAAAAGAACTAGGTTGTTTTCAAGCCTCTTTAAGTTTAGGCATAGGGGTGAAAATGAATCAAAGTTTAAATTTAGGAACAAGGGTTAGGTTAAGGTTAGTATGGTCCCGTGTGGCTCAGTTGGTAGCTTGCAATGCCAGGGATGTGGGTTCGATTCCCACGGAGGACCAGTACGAGAAAAGTATTAAAATGTTGCTCTGCAAGTTTCTCATGATAAGAGCGTCTGCTAAATGACAAAAAATGCAGTGGGTTTAAGGTTATATAATTATAACACATCAACACACGTTTCACTTGCCTCTGCAATAAATCAGCTGAATAGGTGGGACAGGTGTTTTTCTCGTGCTTTTCTCTTTCGCTGGGTTCCCATGTTCTGTGTTAAAATAATCGACTTGAAATAATTTACTCAGTCAAAATGGCCACCAGTCCACCCATTATAGCATCCTAGGTCTGAATAGGGAATATCTGTTCTATTTATTCTATTTTCTGTTCACCTAATCCTCCCCATCTAAATCCTTGGTCTGGTTTAACTGGGATAATATGAGCTAAGAAGTATCATATTACTATAATAGTAGCTAAGAAGTATAATATTACTATAATAGTAGCTAAGAAGTATCATATTACTATAATAGTAGCTAATAAGTATCATATTACTATAATAGTAGCTAATAAGTATAATATTACTATAATAGTAGCTAAGAAGTATCATATTACTATAATAGTAGCTAAGTAAGTTAAAAATGAATGTAAGTGAAAGTAAAAATATATATACATTTTAAGCAAGTTTGAGACAGGCACTTACTTGAATCTGTGCTGTCACAATAATACTTATTTTCTTTGTTCCTGTAAACACAAAATGGTTTAGAGTTACCATCCATTCACAATGGAAAAAATATACTGTACTAACAGGCCTTTTCTGTCTTGTATTCTGAGGAATAAAACCAACTGTCAGGATTAAGATCAATTTGATCTTTGGTTATTTCATGTTGACTGTAGATAGGACTCAGGACTGAGATAAACAGTCCCATGTTGACTGTGTAGATAGGACTCAGGACTGAGATAAACAGTCCCATGTTGACTGTGTAG